>NW_021604622.1:16771882-16880837 GCF_004785775.1 Grammomys surdaster
TCTCTCTCTCTCTCTCTCTCTCTCTCTCTCTCTCTCTCTCTCTCTCTCTCTCACACACACACACACACACACACACACACACACACACACACTTTCATTCTGTATTACTCTAAATTAGCCTTTCCTTCATATTATTTTTTTCTTGTGAGTGTTGGTTGTATCCTATCTCTGGCTTATTTTGTTAACTTTTTCTCTGATTTGTCACTTTGGCTGGATCAATGAGACATCACTTTCAAATATGGCTGCTCTCTTTAACAAGCCAACTTTACTCTCATTGTTTGAGATTAAAGGTGTGAACTAAGGGCTGGTCTGTATTTCAGCTGGAGGGATTGATTAAAGATGTGTGATGTGTCTGCATTCCTGCTAGATCACACATACAAGAAGGTCTTTGGATATGATCCGTTGCCAGTGCTGTTATGTTGGTGGGTTAAAATTCTTCTAAACCTATGATCCTTGTGATATTTATTCTAAACACTATTTTAAAGTCTGTTATGAGAATGATAGCATTAAACTACCTCTATAATAGGTGCAATGTCATATACTGTCCCTTTTTGCTACACTACACTTAACAGTCTTCATCAGATAAAATAACAATATATTTAAGTATGAAACTAAGTAAATAAATCTGAACAGGTAACAACTGAAGCAGCTGAGATTCTGTCTTGCCATTGCATAGTACATAATCTAAGCAAAAGTCTTTTCATACATGATAACATTCTCCCATTGGTCCTCTTTTTCCTTTCCATTGTATCCTTCTAAAAATTATTCCTTAAAAATGTATTAAGGTAAGCTGTACCTCAGCTTTACAATTTCTTACATACACACAGCCTTTGTTTCACTTTCCAATATTGAAATAAATCAATCAAACTACATATTTAAATTACTTCTAAATGTATATTACCTAAAGCCACTCATCTATCATATGTAAAATAATAAGTTTCATTTTAGTAGTAAGTATGTAAGTACATGTAGAGAGAGAGCTTAGTTTTCTTTTCCTAAGGTGTTTCACGTTTCCTTTTGTTTTTCATTTTTCTTTTCCATGTAGGACTCAGACATTACTACCTAATGCTCAACAACTTCAATATCTAAGAAGAAATCTACCACCAAACATTCATAGACTGAATTGTAAGGTAAAAGTTGTACTATTTCCTATATGAAAATGTTACACAATGTCAGGTTGTTGGCATGCAATTAGTAACAAATATGTTTTATGATAATGATGAGATATTTAGAGAACTTCCAGGACCAGGTTTCATTTGCATTTCAATTTCTCTTCACAAATCTATTTTTCTCTTACTAACATTAATCAATAATTTTACTTTTCTCTCTTTCCCGTTCTCCTTCTTTCTTATTTCATCTCAGAAATAAGGTCATATAACACAATCTTGTAATGTAATATACACCAGGTTAGCTTTGAACTCTTAATCTTTCTACTGAAGGCTTCATAGCAGTGAGATTATAGCAGATTATAGTGCCGCACCATCATGCCTGGTAGATCAGTTTCTACTGGTATATTCATAATACATTATACTGCAAACCAAGAGGAGCAGATACTTTGTTAACTTCATAGGGAACCAAAATTTCTTCATACAAATATATATAGACTTGCAGTGTTTCTTTAATCATCATCAATATATGTCAATCTTTTCTATTAAATATTTGCTTGAACAAAATTACTTGTTGCTTAATAATATAAAATTGTAATTCTTATGGAGCTGAACAATTATTGTTAGCAGATTATAGTGTAGCTGTTTCTGTTCTAATTATTAATGTATATAATATATTTTTGTTGAGGACTTTCCTCTCTCTTCAAAACATGTGTGTGTGTGTGTGCGTGTGTGTGTGTGTGTGTGTGTGTGTGTGTGTTTGTGTAAAGAAATAAGCATGAGATGAAATTCAGTCTTTTAACTTTTTTCTATAACTTGCATTTTTACCACAGATTCTATATAGTACCTGAATGATTAGATTACTAATCTGTCATAATCATTTCTTTCATTTGTATAAATTGAAAAGATGATATAGTAAACAAGATATTAGTGTATATACCC
Source organism: Grammomys surdaster (assembly GCF_004785775.1). Taxonomy (NCBI): domain Eukaryota; kingdom Metazoa; phylum Chordata; class Mammalia; order Rodentia; family Muridae; genus Grammomys; species Grammomys surdaster. Next base: position 16,773,931 of record NW_021604622.1, read on the forward strand.
CTAATACCCTGGGGAAGGGTGGTTGAAACAAGAAACCTTTGACGAACTGTGACTATACTAAGCTAGTGAGTCAAGCCTACCCTGACCTATAAAGTGAAACTTGGTCTCAAAAGAACAGAAGTAAAAATAAGTAAAATTCAAGTTAAATACTCTCGTTTCAAACATTGATATATTGTGGTAAGTTATTTGATTTGGTGTATTTATTATTATTCAACATCTATAATAAATACAAACTTGCTTTGTGATAAAATCCACAAAACATTGTATTCAGTTCTGTGCCAAGATGCAGGGACAGACACCAGTTTGAAGTTCTCTTTCACTTTATTTATATCATACCTACAAAAGCAATCCTTTAGAACCACTTGTGGTAATACAACACTGGCCTAGTTGGAAATTTCAAGCAAAGTGCGTTTTTTTTTGCTATCAAATATTTTAGAGTTGACACGTATTGCAAAAAATATTTTTCATGTTCTTAAGGTATCAGATAATATCAGTTTAAAATTAACATAAAACATATATTGTGAATTTTGCATTATATAATGTAAGTAACACAACAAAAAGCAAATCACATTATTACGAGTAAGTACAATTTGCATTTTCTTTTTTTACCTACCACTGTAAGTATACCATAGACACAAGTTTTGTTTTGTTCGTTTGCTTTTAAAGTACATTTAATGTGAAAACAAAGATATTTTTATGTCCAGCAATACAAATTCAACGTAATAAGCTTTTAAGTTAAACCATTATACCATATTTTGTGACAAATGGTTTACTATATTTAAATTTTAGAGACATATCCTTTGGACAAGAGGTTACCTAGAGTGATGTTAATACTATCCTTTATGTTAAAGCTATATTCCTGGCTTAATTCCAAAATGATTATATTTGACTCAGAATTTTCATCTGCATGGAAAGGATATGTCATAAATTTCATATGGACTCCATGTTTTCATTTCAGGAAATGGAGTTTTGAAAAATGGAGAAAGATTATTATACTGTTTAACTATTAAAGTCAATCAATAGCTCTTAGATTTCACAATTGAAAACAGTGGAAGAAAATGAATCGGAGAGGGAAATTTTATTATACTTATTGTAGTTAGACACTGGGGTAATTTCTTATTTCTTGTTTATTTCATATTAAACTCTACTTAATCTCTGGTTCTCCTCAGCTACTCAGGAACTTTTATGATGAAGTTAAATATGAGGTGATTTAAACAAATATGATAGACATGACAGTAATTAGTTCAAAAAGAAATTTTTGATTATTTTAGTAATGTTTGATAAGTTTATCCTCAATAACAAATTATATGTGGTTTAGTCAGAAGTTTCCTAAGTAAAGAATAGGCTTATGTTTCAAGAGAAAAACAACAACAACAATCATCTTCAATTAACTTTACAAAGAGGTTTTCAACACAGCAGTGTTTCTGTTTTAAATTGATGAGGTCTTCATACAGACTATGAAATATATCTGTAAAATTTTAATTCACAAATCTAAAAACTGAAGTAACAAGCAATAAGTTAATTTTAAGTTTGCTTTCAATTAAATAAAAGTTAAAATATTCTGAATAATATTATAAAAGTTTGCCTAAACTCAAAGATAATAAAATTAATGTTTGCTCTCATATGTGAATCAAAGCCTGGAAGAGTGTGTGTGTGTGTATGTGTGTGTGTGTGTGTGTGTGTGTGTGTGTGTAAACAGCTGTATGGGTGGGAAGAGAATTAAATTTAATAAGATTAAGAAAGGGTAATTTTAGATAATGAAGAAGGGTTGAACTGCAGGCAAAGGATGCAGGACTAATAAAGACATAAAACAAATTGATTTCCTGGTTTCAAGTTTGTAAAAGTTATCTTTTTTGTGGTGATTAAATTCGTAGAATTGGAAATGACACTGAAATACGAAAACTGTAGAGAAACACTGTCATTACAGAATGATCATTCAACCTATGTAGTTTGTGACAAAGAGCACATTTAATCAAGTGGGTACCTTAATCTAGTTGCTTGAATATTATGATTTTGTTACAATAATACATCTTTTTTAAATTCATAATTTGGCACAAAAAAACAGACAGTTTATATTTTAAATGAATTAATTTTAGTAAATGATACATACATATTTGTTTACTTCTAATTTATCTCAGATCATGTTTGCTGAATTATTTCTAGTTTTCTGTAAATTGCATTTAGTATGTTTGATTGAATATACTATTTAGTATTTAGATTTCCTTGTCTCAAAAAAATGCCAGTACTCATATGTGTTAGGAAAGTGCACATTTCACTCTTAATATTTACCCAAATGCATTGTAGTTTACTTTCCATGTTTTTAAATCCACAAAAACATTTTATAACAAAACTAAAGTACCAGTAAAGCTCTCTCATAACAAACCAATGGCTTTACATTTGTCAAATGAAATCAATAAATCTATAGCCACTAACATACTTGTGAATCTAGCGCTTGTAGTTGGTCCACAGATTTACCACTCAAGTCATCATATGCTATATGAAACTTATTGCTTTACGAGACCTGTGACTACAGAGGATAGGGAAGGAATTCCTAAGATTTTATAGAGACTGTAATCTTATATAATGGTCTGCATTTGTTGGTTTATTTTCTTGAAATACTCTTCATATTTGGCTTGATAGGAATCATGGGTTACACCTGCTTAAAAAATTGACAGCCTCTCTGTGTTTCTTTTGACTTCACCTGGTTTCTATAGTCACTTGCTGAGTTGTGCATGCCCTATTTCTTGTAGAAATTTTGTAATTCAGGAAGGTGACAGTAGGTTCTTCCTCCTTACAAATAAGTGTCTTTCTACATTTCCTTGTTGATGCTGACACTTGTCTGGCTACCATATTCTGGGGTGTAGAGGGTTGTGCTTGAATCTCTGAGAATATATTTCTCTCATCATGAGCTGAAGATTTATAAGCATGCCTTATCCTCTGAGGGACAGAATCAAACAGACAGTTTATGAGAAAGAATATGATTATGGACTATCAAGCTTCTTGCAGATTTCTTGATGGCCAGCATTACTCATGCTACAGAGAGAAACATTTATTCCTTTCTCTTATTCAATAGTGACAGCAGATTGAATCATGTCTCATTAAAGAAATATTGTCACCCAGCATGCAGTAAATCTTAACCCTTCATTTGCTATATCACCAAAGTTTCAGCTTTCTAAAAATTAAGTTTTTATGAAAAAAAATTTCATAAAAATTAAGAAAATAAAATTTTCTTCACAATGAAACATCAATAACCCATTCACTACAAGTGTAGTGCAGTGTGTGTTTGTGTGTATGTGTGTGTGTCTGTTTATGTGTGCTTATATGCATTTGTATGTGCACATACACAGTGTTGCACATTGGGATATAAGAGTGTGATTCATAGAAGGCAGTATGCATTTTCCATAATGTAGACTTTATGGACTGAAGTACGGTTCTTGGGCTTAGAGTCAAGCACCTTAAGTCACTGCCCTATCTACCCTTAAAGAGGTGGTTTTAAGTTTATTAGTTTATTGTTCATCTATGTATTTCCAAATGCCAAGGATGAACCTAAGACTTTGTACATGTAAGGCAACCACTGTGTCATTGGATAATCTGCAACCCACTCCAGGGAATTTTTCTATCAATATTAGAAAATGGTGTTTTACTATCATGTGTTTACATGTGTTGTGTTCCATACTTAAATGGATAATCTACCAAAATGATTATAGGCAACAGTGTAAACATTTGCTAAATCAAATACCAGTATTGCATTTTGTACTGTCTATGAAAATCTATGCATGTGTATTCTCCTTAGTGTAATACATAAAGTATTGTTCCACTTACCGAAAGTTAAAAGGTCATTCTTAGCGTTAGACAACACAGCCCTTTCCTATATCAGGATGGGAAACACTATGGTATTAAAATACCATTGTGCTATATGTAACTTATAGTATTATAAGCAAAACACATCAGTGCAAATAGCTGTGTCTTTATTTATACATTCTGAAAATGTGTGCTATTTCATGTAAATTTCAAAGCTTACTTAGCGATTTCTAAGCATGAACATGAAACACTGATGTTTCAGGGAATGCACAATAGGTTTGTTAAAATTTTCAATAGGTTTTACATATTATTTATTTATTTATTTATTTATTTATTTTGCTTTTGGTGTTGTAAGGGGATGGGTTGATTTTTCTGAGTTGCTCAGCCTGACTGGTAACTTACTATTCAGTCCAAGTACTCCTTTGACACACAGTTTTCTCTCACCTCTTTAGTACTGTCATCTCTTGTCAGTTTGTGTTATTTTTAAGATTCATTGTTATTTAGGATGATGTATATAAGTGTGTCTTTATGTGTTGGTTTATGCATATGAGTATCAATATCCATGGACGCCAGAGACATCAGATGCCTTGGAGACAGAGTTAAAGCAAGATGTGAGCCAGCTGTTGTAGGTGTTAAGAATCAAATTACATCTTTTATTTGACTCTATATTAGATGTGATACTAAGTACCTTCTCTGTTATAGCAGCCTACAATTATCAGCCTTGATCAGATGATGTAAGAGTGACTGGGAGAATGAAACTAGGTAAACCAATTTGAGCAGGTAACAATTAAAGCAGCTGAGTACCTTTCACAAGTGAGCCATCTCTTCACTGCTCACCTGTCTAATTGTGTTAATGGACGGTATGCATTATTTCAATAGGGCACAGCTCCATGGCTCCATGGTATTAGTCATTCTCATAAACGCTTCTGAGTAACTGTAGTGTTAGGTATTGTGATGGGCCCTTCTACATAAAAAGGCTCTCAATAATCTAACATGACTTCAGCCACACCAGTTTTGTCACAGAGGGGAAAAAATCACGAGCAAATCCACCTAGATCAAGTAAACATCCATACTAAGACCCTGCGAATTTACTACTTTTTTGGTTTTAAGAATTTCCTACATGTATATAGAATAATATGATCATTCCTGCCTCAAAATTATTCTTTTCAATTTGTCCCTTATTTTCCAGTATCCCCACTGCCAACTTCATGTCATTTTTGTAAAATTCCCATAGCTCATTAGTTCATGCTGCCCATAAATGTGTGTATATGTGTTATCTCTCAGCTGCCTTGAGGGCATCTGTTTTATCATGTTCACTAGTGTTTCCTTTTCTATTCTATCTCTGAAAAATAAATTATATTTAGCAACATCTGTTCTTAGATTCAAATCCAGGCATATTTATGTTTTAGAACTTCTTTGAGATAGCTTCACAAGTTTCAGATTGGAATATATTTCAATATACTCCATGTACCTCAATGTCATCAGAAAAATATGTATGTTCAATGTTTTATGTCATTTATAACAATGTCTGAATACTGTCTGAGCAAGAAAGTGTTTTATTTACCATGCCTGTTCTGTAAGGACAATGAAAGCCATTGTGCAGAACTTCAGAAATACCTACTAACAAAATGACATTAAGTTTTGATTTAGTATAATCTCCAGACACTAGTAAATCATATGAGATTGAAAATAAGAGCGTAAAATCCTTGTTATGAAGTTTTCTTTCCCAAAATATTAGTTTATGGAGGATAAAATATTAAATCTGTTGCATAAAGGCTGAATATTCTAAAGGAAAATATATATTCCATTTCTCCTTCTCTGTCTATGTCTCTCTATGTTTCTCGTTTTCTTTCTCCTCCCCTTTGCTCCCTTTGCTCTCCTTCTCCCCCAATTATTCAAGAAATTATTCCTTGACATGCTTCATTCTTCTTTAGTCATGCTTACATATCATTTTTAAATACTCTGAGAAAAAATTCTAGTTGAAAAATACATTTTTATAGTAAAACTACGAACACATTTAAAAAAAAAAGAACAAACACTTTTCCTAGAATAAAGACTTAAAAATACAAAGTATTTAGAAAATATTAAACTTCTTCATGTATTTATCACAAAAAAGTACATTTTTCCTACTCCCACCCAAATTATAAAATCCCAGCAATTCTTTAAGCTCAAATCATTTCCTGAAATTCCTTGAACACTCTCAAAATTTGGGTTTCTCTGATAATTTTTGAATGGAACAGACTTTGCTTTTATATGTGTGGTTATGCACTGTTGTCTATAGGATTCAGTCCAATGTGGCCGTGCGTGAACACTGGGAGGGAGTGCGGTATGCCAGGTTTGACAGACTACAAGTCGAACTCTTTAGCAGGTGATCAAAATGCTGGCTTGGTGTTTGTGAATTATTACATTGGTTTTTACCTTGATTGTGGAATTCCCTTCATTAGATTAGATTAGATTAGATTAGATTAGATTAGATTAGATTAGATTAGTGATTAGATTAGAAAATTTTCATGTAGGAATTAATATCAGTATGTTGTTACTGGATAGTTTGCAAGTGACATTTTTATGGTAAGATTATTCTTTTGTTTTTCTCAATTGCTTTGCTGAAACAGCAGTATTTGGAATGAAAATATGTAAACACTGCATGGTGCTCAATATTTCAGTAAGCTGTAATACAATTTTAATTGAACTATGTCAAATGTTCAACTGTGAGTCGAGAGTTCCAGGCATGATTGGCAGGTCTGTCTTTCAATGCCTACTTCCTGCATGACCTTAGATAATTAGTGCACCCTTTCCGAACCTTCCATATGTGATCTGATAAACACAAATAGACTGACTCCACAGTGCTTTTCCATTGTAAACTCATAGTGATCTTATTTAAGCATTCCTAATTTAGGAATTCTGCTTCATTTCAATGTTTAAGGTATTCAACAGAATTATTATTTTGAGAAATCATAGTATTTGAATCCATGAGTAGGCTTATAATTCTGTTTTCAACAAAACTCATCATATATTTCATTGAAATATTTCTATTTAAGATAGTCTGATAATAACCAAAGGTGTTGATTTTATTAATTCTAGTGATGATCACTTGTCAGTGTTAAAATATGTAGAAGTAAATATCTTGAGATTTATAATTTATTACAAAACAATCAAAGATTAAGATAAAATACAATACCAACCAACCAGAGCTCCCAGGTTCTAAACCATCAGCCTGGGAGCACATAGAGAGGGATCCATGGCTCCACCTGTATATGTAGGGGAGGATGGCCTTGTTGGGCATAGGTGGGAGAGGAAGTACTTGGTCCTGTGAAGGCTGGGTGCCCCAGTGTGAGGAAATTTGAGAGTGAGGAGGTGGGAGTGGATGGTGGGTTGGGGCACATCCTCATAGAAGCAGGAGGAGCAAGGATGGGGGAATAACATCTGAAATGTTAATAAAATATCCAATAAAAATTTAATTTCAAGAAAAAGATAAAATATAAATTTTCACTTAGAGCAGATGAAGACTATGTGACTGTCTACCAATATAGAGTCATGTACAAATGCTGAGAGTTGACTTTCCATCACATAGCAGTTAACTTTGTAGACAAATAATCCTAAGACATGGAGAGTGAGTAAAAACGAACTTTTCCCTCTCAAGCCAGCATGGACATTGCTCCTCTTTTGGCTCATTCTTTCTGCATGTACCATCTTCCATGTGGATCCCATGGAGGTGCCAACCTTGCAGACCTTGGTATGACATCAGTAAAACACAACTTTTACCATGATGGAGTTCTGAGCTGCTGCAGGAAAAGGGCCTCTCTAACTCCTAGGACATTACCTCATACTTCCATGTGAGGAAGACTTGAATGTGAATTGCATTTTCAGTCTCTTCTAAGATACAGATTCAATTAGACACCATTGTCACTAGAAAAATGGGGATGTTTGTTCATTTCAGTTATTGGTTTCCATGAGAAATTCAATACAGAGAGTCATGGATCAATTTGAGCTTGAAAGCAGAAAGACAAGACATAAATAATGTTTATATGTATTCTTCAGTTTGATTCTCTGCTTAAATTTTTTTAGTTGTTACATTTAATCCAGTTTAGATAAAATGTAACTTTGATAAAATACATATCTTTCATGAAATGATTAATAAAACAACAGATCAGTAATTATTTCATGACAGTTTCATTTATAGCCAATCTTCTTTCCAATAAAATTCATGATCAAATATTAAACAAACAATGATTTTTCTTATTAAATTACATTTTTAGTTCCTTAGACAAAATTAAAGCCAAAACATCAGACTAAGAAAGTTATTGCTTTCAATTTTCTTTACACATCCTCTATGTGATTAACTAACACAATATTCATTGTCATAAATTTTGTTTAATTTTTCACAAGTATGATTAAGCTAATCTTAATATAACCTGAATGGGAATAATGCCTTAAGCTAAATAAGACTTAAGCATCCCTTAAACTTTGTGAACTTGTATCTGTACTGAGATTCAGTGCTCATTTATTCAGATGTAGTTAGAATTTAATTTTGAAAGAACACCTTTCTTGTATCACCCCTTAATCTATGACAGCTGCTTATGCAAAAGAACACACACACACACACACACACACCCCTTCTATTTTGTCATCCTATTGATTTTCTCATCCATTCTGACAAATGACATCATTGATTTTCCCATTGATGTCAGAGGCAGAAGTTCTACAATTAAAGCACATTTTTTTGTGTTTAGTAGTGACAAAGTTCCCAAAGTCATGTCTTTATATTGCCATCTGTGCAATTTTGGTTAGTTTTTAGAAAAACAAAGCAAAAACAAAAAATAATAATGCACTACACAACACATTTAAAATTTCAGTAGGCAATGCTAAGATTCCAGCTCTAGTATTTATACACATATGTTTGTGTGGGAGTAATAGTGTTTATAGATTTTAAAAAATACAAATAATCAAATGAGAGGGGAGAAAGAAGCTCTAAGAGAGACAAAGAGCCAGAGTATACTACAATTCTGAGGTCTTAGTAGGTTTGTATTATTGTAATAAAACACAATGGCCAAAGTCAACTTGAGAAAAAAGAATGTGTTTCACTTCACCACTTACAAGTTCATCATTGAGAAAAGTCAAGGCAGTAAAGCAAGGCAGGAATCTGAAGGCAAGAACAGGAGTAGAAGCCAGAGAGGAACACTGCTTACTGCCTTGTTCTCCACTGCTTGCTTGACCCACATGCTTATACAAATCGTGATCATTTCTTTGAGGAGACACAGAATAGTTTTGGAATAGACCTTCTCATCTTCATTATTAATCATGAAAATGTCTTACAGACTTCACTGCAACAACTGATATAGGGATTTTCTCAACTGATGCTCCTCTTTCCAGATGAATCTAGCTCATGTCCAACTTACAGAAATCTCAATATGATGACATGTAATATAGAAGTGTAAGAGGGAAGAGTGCCTGAGAAGAGCTTATGTATTCTATAAATTGAAATGTAATTTAAAATAATGTTAGTTCTGATGCAAACTAGTTAGTTACAAACTAGTAGTTTGTTAGTTCTTATCAAATGGGGGATGAGTAGGTTCAGAGACAGATCAAACAAACAAACAAAAAACCTACAACACATACATTATAATCAGAGAAAGAGAGAGAGAGAGAGAGAGAGAGAGAGAGAGAGAGAGAGAGGAGAGAGAGACAGAGACAGAGACTGAGAGAGACACAGAGAAAGACACACAGAGAGAGACACAAAGATACAGAGAGAGAAAGAGAGAGAGAGAGAGAGAGAGAGAGAGAGAGAGAGAGAGAGAGAAGGCAGAGAAGACAGAGACAGAGAGACAGACAGACAGTAACAAAGAAAGATTTTTTAAATTATTTTTTTGCAGTATGTTATCAAAAATAAGAGTGTGAATGCAATAACCTTTGTTTTCTCATATTTCAAAATAGCTTCAACTTATTCTAACTTGGTGAATGGTTACTTAAGTAAAGAAAAAAGGAAAAAAACTCTTCATTTTATGAAAAAAAAGCAGCACAAAATAGAAGTCATAGGTTGAGACTAAACTTTCAATCTTAGCTCACATTAGATAAAGACTTTAGAAATGAAAACTAATATGGATTTAATGATGCTTTACATACAGATGTTAAAACGATTCCAAGTATAAAAGACTCTAATTAGATGCTATTGTGAGTATTTGCTTCAGAACTAATATATTTTAAATTACATTTGAATTTGTAAGAATGCATTCAAATATTGTGACATCGAAAATCTTCAAGCAATTTATTTAAAATAGAGAAGTAAAATAAATCATAAAATTGTGTACAGAATGGGAGTTGTAAAAGGTCAAATCATTAATTAGATTTTTGTTCTTTTTATGGTCCTGAGAACAGAACGCAGGGCATTGCAGTCTAGGCAAGCACATTATTCCTGAGTTACTGCTGTCTGGCTGTACTGTTTCTGAGATAAGGTCTCTTTGTGAAACTCACTCTCACTGCAACTTAAGATCTAGGACCAAGGAATGTAATGTAGGACTCTCTCCCTCCCCCCTACCCCCTGTTTTCATGAAAAAATGATCCTAATAGAGTATCATGAAACACTAACATACAGAATCTTCAGCTATATACACATTTTCTGGCTTTCATCGGCTCCTTTACTCACACAAATATTTGACATCCCACTTATACATTAAATTAAGAACAAATATTTTAAAGTCTTAAAAAATCAACATGTGTACTGCCAGGAAATTTAAGATAAAGTATCTGGCAAGGGGTTTATCCCAATTTGTCATTACCAATTTTCTTTTTCTATTGTTTACCTTTATTTAGATGGACAGACAAATAGATAGATAGCATGACCTTTGATGCTAAATATCACATATATTTGCTTTGAATAAGTTCATGATAATTTCCTCATAAGGGTATTTATGTTAGCTTTTTAAATTTTTAAGTTATTATTGGTTTTTGCTGAAGGCCAGCTTCTACAAGTCAGGCTTACAGAGAAGAGGCAAGGAGTGGGTCGTTCATCACTCAGCTGACTTTTCTCTCAAGGAGCAAAACTTTGCTATCTGGGGCTCGCAATAAAAGGGGAGAGCCAGTGCCAGTGAAAGGCTCTATGGTACCAGTGAAAAGGGGAAAAACCATACATGTATGCACATACACACACACACATACACACACACATACACACACACATACACACACACACTCGATGAATGAAGCAAGGCTCCACCAACTTTATTTTTTTTCCCTTTCACTGCTTATGTATCCCAGCAAAGTCTTTCAAGTAATATAAGAATTACAATGTGGTTACATTCTATTTTTCTTCAAGTGAATGATTCTAATTAGTATATGTTTAAAAACAAACAAACAAGCAGTATGTTTGCAATACCCTTACATGAATAAACATAACACAGCTGAAAGCCAAATTGTGCCCCCAAACCCACATACATTTGTGTTTAAGCAACATCTTATAGATTAAAGTGTAAACAAGCATATATATATATATATATATATATGTATCACTTTTGCTTTAAATCCTCAGAGTGCACAGTATTCAGTATTTTAGGATAATATAGCATTCATTATTTTTAATTATGACTATAGCTAATACTTTTGAGCTAATTTTAGATTCTGTATGTCAGTATTAAAAAAACAAGTTTTCATTATGTTTCACCAAAATCATGTTGAACCCATAGATAATTTGGCAGGAATTTTTGACAGTTTCTGGTTTTGTTTGTTTGAATATATTGGTTTTGTTGACACATGAGGAAGATATTTTCACACTCTTTCTCTTTGTTTCATACTTCATATAGATTTACAGTTTTTTTAATTCATGAATTTGTACTTTTACTTTTTTCCCTTTTATTGAAAATGTTTTTCTAACATAATATATCCTGATTACAGTTTCCCTTCGTTCTACTTCTCCCAACCCCTCCCCACTTCTCACTTCTGAATTCACTGTTTTTTGTCCCCTATTAGAAAAGGACAGGCTTGTAAGTCAATTATAACATAAAACAAATCCTAGCACATCAAAGTTACACAACACAAACAGATGGAAAACAACCCAAGAGAAGTCATGCCAATCAGGAAGCCCTTCACTTAGTCATGGAGGAACTCCATGCAAACTCAAGTGAAACTCCATTATACATGCAGAAGACCTAGTGCATATCTCTGCTTGCCCTCTTCATGCTGCCTCAGTCTCCGTGAGTTCATATGACCTCGGATAATTTCTGTTCAAAGGGCATCCTTCAACTCCCCCAGCTCTTATACTTTCTGCCTCCTCTTCTCTTGCCTCTGAGGGGAAGGATTTGGTAGAGACATCCCATTTAGGACTGAGTGTTCCAAGATCTCTTAACTCTGCATAATATCTGGCTGTGGGTCTCTGAATTTGTTTCCACCTTCTGGAGGAGGAGGCTATTCTGGTGATGGCTTGACAAGGCATTGTTTTATGAGTAGAGTAGGTTGTCATTAGGAATCACTTATTTCTTACTTTTAATTTTTGATCAATAGTAATGTCAGTTTGTGGACAGCAACATATAAAACTGGCAATAGTCTTGTTTGGAAATTCCCACAGGGACTCTACAGCCAGCAACTCAGCTGAATGTAACTCAATCACAGTACTAGAAGCTTCATTTGCAAAATAAAATAAAATAAAATAAAATAAAATGATGCCCAGTTGGGTATTCATTCATGTTATTTTTATTAATTAATTAATTAATCTATCTGTTTATTTACTTATTTACAACCCAAATGCTTCACACTCCTGGACCACCCACAAAGACCTTCCTCCAATACTCCTCTTGTTCTCTTCTGAGAGATTGCCCACCCCCTGCATATCCCTCCACACTGGCACACCAAGTATCTGATACTGAGTTCAGACAAGTCTACCCTTTTGGGGTACGGAAACCACAGTCAACCTACAGCTTTGAGGAAAGGCTCTGTTCCAGTTGTTGGGCATCCACATAAAGACTGAGCTGCATGTCTGCTACATATGCCCATTCCAGTTCATGTGTGTTCTTTTGTTGGTTTTCAGTCCTTAGGAGCTCCCGGAGGTCCGGGTTAGTTGACTCTTATTAGTTCTCTGGTGAGATTCTTATCTCTTCATTAACTTCAGTCCTTCCCACAACTCTTCCATAAGAGTCACCAATCTTTATCCAATGTTTGGCTGTGTGTAATTGCTTCTGTTTTAGTCAGCTGCTGGATGGAGCCTCTCAGAGGACAGGCATGCTTGGCTCCTGTAGGCAGCTACAGAAGGTTATTAGATACTTAACTCCTGTATTGGGAGATGAACTCATTGTGCAAATGTACCACATTTTCTATATCCATTCTTCTGTTGGGGGAATCTAGATTGTTTCCACCTTCTGGATATTATGAATTAAGGAGTAGCAAATAAATAGAGTTAAAGAAATGCATATGTAGAAGGCTGAAGTGTCTTTTGGGCATATGTTGAAAAGTGCTTGTCCTAGCTAGATTTGCATCAACTTGACACAAACCAGAGTCATCTGAATGGAAGGAACTTCAATTGGGAAAATGCTTTAATATGATCCAGCTGCAGGTTTTTTTTCTTTACTATTAATTAACAAGGGAAGTACCAGCTTATTGTGGCTAGTGCCATTGCTAGGCTGGTGGTCCTGGATTCTACAAGAAACCAGGCTAAGCAAGCCACGATGAGCAAGCCAGTAAGCAGTACCCCTCCATAGCCCCTGGATCAGTTCCTGCCTCTTGGTTCCTGTCTTGTTTGACATCTTGTCCTTTGATAATGAAATGTAATTTTGGAAGTGTTAAGCAAATAAATCCTTTCCTCCTCAAATTGCTTTGGTCATAACGTTTTATCATACCAGTAGTGTTAAGTAGTACTGTTGTATCTTGAAGTAGATAGAGTTCAATCTTACTGAAGAAAAGCCACGCTGATTTCCACAATGACTGTACAAGCTTGCAGTCCTAGCTGCAATGCATAAGTGTTCTCTATCCTCCACATCCTTGCAAGGAGGAGCTGGCACTTCCTTTATTGATATTAGCCTTTCTGATGGGTATTAGATGAAATCTCAGGAGTTTGTATTTGTGCTTCCCTGATTGCTAAGGATGCTGAACACTTTTAAAAATGTTTTTGCAATTAGCCTACCTGCTGGCTCAAGTACCTTGTGTCTTCCTGGGAAACACCAGCTGCATTTGAGCTCTGGCATAAAACAGTGAATCATGGTAGGGTAGTCAGGAGGGTTGGTTGGCTCTAGTAGAATCTTATTGTCTTGGGTGTTGATTATATTTTTATGCTGGTGTCTATGCATCTGGTATTGGGAAGATTGTTTTTGCAGGTGCTAATATCTTGTCTTCTTTTTGATGGACAGTTGTTTTTTCTTTTGATTTCTGTTATTCTTCTGGTTCTAAGAATAATGTGGTGGCAGTGTGGTGTCTGGTAGGAAATTCTCCTAGGGTTCTGATAAGTAGAAACCCTGGAAGTTCCATATAATGTAAATTCTATGTTTCTTGATATAAAGAGCTGAATCTTAGAAATAGAGATGGGCTAGGAGAGGAGTTCTGAAGGGATCCACAAGAGAGAGAAAATCCAGGTTGTCCAGCAGGTTCTGCTCAGTCTCCTCCCCACAGGAAAAGAAAATGACTAGAGACAACAATGCAAGGTTTGCTACACAGCTGGGTATGAGTCTGGAGGATGAACTTGGAGGAATGGAGGGAGAGATTCAGATTTGTAGTTAGCCGACTTTCTTCTATGGCCAAACTCTTCTGTGGGTTCCCATAGATTGTCTGATGGAGTTGATTGCTAAAAGAAAGCAATTAGTGGCAGGGAGAAGGCTAGTCGCGGAAGATCTGTGTGATGCTTTGGAGTCGGTGAGCAGTAGAAATATAAACTGCAGCAGGTGTTCTGATGCAGGTATGGGAATGAAAATGGGTGATTGGATTTGGAGTAGCAGGGCGACAGCTTCCCTGCTCACTTACAGGATTGTATTTGCAATTTTTCATAAATGGACTTCAGTGCTTCTATTTTATTTTGTTTAAAATAGAAATAATTTTATTAAACTTTCTGATATTTGTTGACACTATATAGATAAACTGATTTATTTTATGGCATATTATAATCTTCTTAAACAAATTATGTAGCATATTAATTTCTCTTGGTTTCTGTAGGTTTTTCTCCTAGAGAATCATTTTATCTGGAGAAGAACAAGGCCTGATACATCATGACTTATATCTCATTTTATATTCCTTTGTTTTCTTCATTTACTCAGTGAGCATGCATCTGTTTTGCAAGACTGAAAATACTGCTTAATGTTGGATTTCATAATTTTATTCTGTTAGAATAAAAAGAAACAGTATATTTAGATACCTAAGAAGGTTATCAGATTTTGCTGAGATTTCTAATTCATTATATAAAATCTTCAGCTTGTCTTAAATTATCTTATGAAAATATACCATGTAGGACTGGATTTTACAACATATTTTGGGATTATGGTGTCTATTTTACAATATTATGTTAACTTTCAATAACTATCTAATTAAATATTACAAGAGGAAAATGTTAGCCTTTTTCCATTTTACTGAAGTTAATTTAATTTCTCCTTGAATTCATAATTTACCACTGAAAACATCTGTTCTTAGCTTTTCTTACAGTACAAATTCCATTGGTTTTGTGGCTGCTGGGGTGAATGATTTTCTTTGTCAGTGTCCTTTGAAGCTTTGTGCATCTTGTGAAAAAAATTGTTTGTTTTAGATACATTGTTCATTTATAGAAATGTTTTCTTATTTGATGGTTATCTATGAATAACTCAACCAATGTTAACTTCTTAAATACTCTGTACATTACCCAATTTATAAAGTAATCACTTCCTGATTAGTTTGACTCTTAGATATCATATTAACCTTGACTTCAGTTTAACATCTGAAAAAATTGCATCACCTGGGTAAGAACTTTTAAGTATCCAGTGGTCTGTTTTATAAGAAGCTGATTGCTGTGCTTACTCTTGTTTTCCACTTAACTGCCTCATATGTTTTGTTTCCGGCCTCTAAAAGTCATCTCTCTCATGTAGTTTCTTTGGGGGCCAATTCCAGCATATACTGCATAGGATTGTCTTCTGTCATGAGTTCTAACAACACAATGTACACTAAAAGTTCTACTAATGTGTTATTTTCTTAATATTCATTTGCCTGTGCTTTAAGGCATCATCCCTCATTTCTGATTTAACCATTTTTATTACTTTAAGAGTTCTTCTACCATTTTTGCTTCTTCAGTCACAACAATTCTCTCTGGTCCTTCTGTTATTGTTTTTTTCTACTTGGACAAGAGTTTTCATATACTTCTGCTACACAAGTGCTTTAAAACATATTGCTTCTGTTTTGTTTAATTCTGTATTTATTCTAATGCATTTAGTTTACTATATGAACTTAACATAGAGGGGAAGCTTCAAACAGAAGTAAACAGGTTTCTTTCTTAGCAACCTTGGAGCCACAAAGCCTAAGATAAGTTCTTCAAGTATGATTTCCGATTAAGTAGTGAATACTCATTTATAGATGCCCATTTAGTATTAGACATTCACATGGTAGAAAATAAAGAGAGAGTACTCTTAATCAGGTATCTTCTTTGAGGATCCAGGCCAAATTTATATTAACTCATCATGAGAAACATAGATCAAACAGTTCCTAATGTGTATAAATAAGGGATATTGTATAATTACATTTAGGCAAGTAGGCAACATTGTTAAGTCTAGACATTGATGGTTGGGAGTGAGGAAGAAGATGTTGGAGAGAATGTGAAGAGCAGGTATCTGGGACAGAATACTCACCATGAGTTTAAGACTAACCTATGTTACATGGCTTTTAAGTCCAAAAAGCCTTCTTGGACTACAGAAAGATGTTGTACTACAAAACAAAACAAAGCAGCAAATAGACCAAAACCAAATGGTAAGAAGAACAAAGAAAATACAATATAGATATTGTATGCAATATGTGGTAAGTTTGCATCAAGAAGTAATGAGAAATCAGAAGAATATAAAGTGGTATTTACAAAATAGTTGGTCTCTACACAGCACATTTTAGCTCTAACAAAACAATAGAACATATTTCACACTAAAGTTTTTTTATCTAAAAATATCTGTCTTTTCATTTTTGTAAGATTCATTGATGTGACACATCTTTGCTTCAATATAACTCATACATATAGGGAAAAAGCAAACGTTATCATAGTTGACAAAGTGACAGCTATAAAGGAGAAATGATACCTACAGGGGAGAAGAGAACAGGAGCAGGACTGGAGATGCTTGGAATGAAGACAGCTTCCAAGAAAATGTGATACACTTTCTAAACATAATCAAAAAATAGTTTGGACAGCACTTTGTCAAAACCTAATAACTGTAATTTAATGCTAATTACAGGCTGAAGTTTTTCTTTTTTTTTTCCACAACCTAGCATAGCTGTGTGCATCATAGTTCTGGTTATTTCAAATAAATATCTTTAGTTTATACTCTATTCCAGAGTGCTTTGCCTGAGGATTTAAGTTCACAAAGTAATGAAACATATGGATCATTTATGACAGTAACATAATTATAAAACTAAATTCTGAAACGCCTTCTTTTTCTAGCAAGTCTTCAAGAAAAAGCCACTTCTTTGTGTGTGTGTGTGTGTGTGTGTGTGTGTGTGTGTGTGTGAGCACGCAGGGGGAGTTATAGAGTGTTAAATATATACAAGAGGAAGACAAATATTTTAATATCAATTTACAATTTCACGAAATATATTAAAACAGTGAAATATTGCTTGGTGTTCATGTTTGGTAAAAGAGTCTTGTATGTTTGATTCTTGCATTAAAATAACATACGGTTGCTACTACTCATTAAGAAGTAGCAACAGTTTTTTTAGGCTACTAGTAAGATTTTTACATCAGTATAATTTTAGTTTTTATCATACCGTTAAATACATTATAATTAATAAACTGAAATTCATGACTATTTTAATCTGCTGTTTAAAACAATGGAGAATAATTTCACCATGATCAGCAATCATTGACCTGGAAATAAAAAACAAATTTTTCCTTCTAGTGTGATTTTGTAATCTATGTAGATGATGTGTACGATCTATTGAAAACCGTGAAAATTAAGGATCTTTTTGCAAATATAATTTAAAGTGCTTGTCTGAGTGCTTTATGAATTTTGTAGAATCTCAACCAATTACCACTAGGGGGAACTAAACCCACTAAAGTTTGAAATTGATATTTCATAAAAATTTACCTAGACATAAAATTCATTACTTATTATGTAATATTTTTCCCCAAAATTTGTAGAATAGAGTTATTCTGTATATAAAAGAAAGCTTTGACAATGACAGTAGTAGAATTAAAACAACATATGTTTTGCTTAACAAGATAAATATATTCAAAATAATTTTGGGGGGCCTGCTTTACTTTGCTGAGAATATTTTATTATCATTTCAAATAAGGGCAGTCTCCCTTCCTCCCTCCCTCCCTCCTTCCCTCCCTTATTTATTTATTTCTCTTACATTCCAAATTGCTGTCGCCCCTCCCTGTCCCTCCTTCCAGTGTTCTTCAATCCTTGTCCCCTCCCCTTTGCCTCTGAGAAGGTGTTCCCATATCCAGCCACCCACCCACCCACACTCAAATAACACCCACCTCTGATTTACCTCACCGCCCCCCTCTAACATCCCCTTCCCTGGGACTTCAAGTCTTTATAGTATTAGGTACATCCTCTCCCACTGAAGCTAGACAAAGCAGTCCTCTGCTACATGTGTGGGGGGTTGGGCAGAGAGAGAGGGCAGAGTGCAGACTTACCAGTGTATGCTCTTTGGTGGGTTGCTTAGTCTCTGGGAGCTCCTAGAAGTCCAGGGTTAGTTGATACTTTTGGTCTTCCTATGGGTTTGCCATCCCATGTAGCTCTTTCAATCCTTCCCTCAACTCTTCCAGAAGGCTCTAGGGGCAGTATTTCTGTACATTTTTTTTAACTCCTCTGCTTTTATACCTCCTTTCTTACTCAGTGAACAACTTCATTACTACTACTACTAGTAGTACTAGTAGTACTACTACTAGTTACTACAACTAGTACTACTACTACTACAATTAATCTATTTTCTATTTTTTCATTTATTATTTCCCATTTTGATTATCTGTGTCTACCTACGAGAATTTCTCTCTTTATACAAGGATTGTCTTAAGGGTGGGTTAGACCCTGATTGTGAGGCTTATGGAAGGCCCCTTCTCTTATGGACTCATCTTCCCAGAGTCCAGTGAGTGTTTTTTAAAATAATGTGTAAATCATTAAGAAAAGTCTTCAGCAAACTTTGTGCTGTGCTTGTACTGTCTAATTATTTCTATTTTCTCTGTTTCTTAAAGAGAACTATGATGAATATTTAATAATTGTACTATATTTCAGTTGAAGATCATATATAACAAGCAGTAACAGGATTGACTTGAAATATTTGGAAAAAAATCGAAGCCACCTAATTAAATAAGGACTATCAGTCCAGATAAATATAATTTCTCTGTAAATTAATAATATCTATTACTACAAGAAAAATATCAATGAGGAATACCATGCTTATGTGAAAATGACATCGTGTGTATGTATACATATATTATTTGTATCTCCCGTTGCTATGACTTCATAAGAGGCAGTATCAGGGAGGAAGATAATATTTTCCTTTACAGTTTTGGAGAAACAGTTTATAATCCTTCAGAAGACATGGCAGCAAAACCAAGAGGTGACTAGTCACATGTATATGCAGTCAAAAAAACAGGTAATAGGCAGGAAGTACAGCACAGCTATAGAATGTTAAGGCCTGCCCCTCATAAGAGACTATATAAAGAAAGCCCCATCTTCTAAAAGTTCTATGACCTTCCAAATGGTGCTACAAGCCTGAAACCACATGGTCAAACACATGAGTACATAACGGTCATTTCAGATTCAAACTGTGACAGCAAACATCGAAAATAATTAACAAGGCTATATCATAACTCAGCTATGGAGAATTAAGCAGACGTATTTAGATTAAGGACCCCAGAATCCCAGTAATTGAAATTGAGATACTGAATCAAATTCTGGTTAATGTTAAATGCAAAGGACAAATATGATTTGAGAATGTTTTTTTAAATTGATATCCATGATGTCTATAGGCCTATATGGGCAGATTCTCCATCTCTAGGCTATGAGCATTCTCATAAGACAATGAGTACTCTACACAAACACTCTTTTTTATTATTTTTATTTATTTTTAAAAGCAAATTGTGATTTTTACTTATCCACACAGGTGTTATAAACACAAAAAGGCAGGATGTGGGGAAGGGGATGATACCAGAGCGTAGATGTTCAGGGTGAGTACAGATATCTCTCAGAACAGGGTATTGGCTGGGTGGAGATTCAGGGGACAGTTCACTATAACTCTGCCTATGATTCATTTGGTATTATCTGCCAAGGCTACCTATTTACAAGGTCTATGACTACTCAAGCTGGTAAATTTCCACAAAAGCTGCCTGTTTACATTAGCTTATAGCCATCTGTTTCAATGTTTTTCCACAGAGACCCAAGACTTGGTGTTAGTATACATGTATGACAGACCTATTGCTGATTTTAGGCCTTCAGCTACACAAACACTCTTGTTTCAATTCAATGGACACTTCAGTGTTCCATGCTGGATGATATAGGATTTCTCATGTTCACATACCTCATTAAGTGAAGCATATGAGGAAGGTGGATTTCTAGGCAAAGAACATGACACCATATGGATCATACGACAATTTGTTATTTAATGAACTTCAAAAAAACTCATCCATTTTATTTCTCATAGTTAAGAAACCTAATGACCTCTTGCTTTGTTGCTCTTGCTCTGTCCTCTCCTTCCTGCTCCTCCTCTCTCCCCTTTTTCCCACTCTCTCTCCACATGCTCATGAACAGCCTCTACTGCTCTACTCTTTCCTCTCTCTCTTTCTTCTCTCCCTTTTCTCTCTCTCTCTCTCTCTCTCTCTCTCTCTCTCTCTCTCTCTCTCTCTCTCTCTCTCTCCCTTTTCTGTCTCTACTACCCTCTCAACTCCCCTCCCCATGTTCTGAATGAACAATAAGGAGGGGTCAAGGGCACCACAAGAAGACCTACAGAGCCAAATAACAGAGACTGAACTGCCAACTACAAAGACTATGCAGGAACTGGTCCTAGGCCCACTACATATTTATAGCATATATGCAGCTTGGTCTTCATGTGAGTCCCATAAAATTTAGAGAGAAGGCTATCTCTGACTGTGGCACCTGCAATTGAATCACCTTCCCCTAGCTGAACTGGTTGAGCCTTCAGCGGGAGAGGATGAGCTTAGTCCTGTTGTGACTTGATGTCCCATTGCAGGGTGGTACCTACACACTGGGGTCTTTCCCTTCTTTGAGGAGAAGGGGATCGGGTAATAGGGATAAGGGCTTGTGACAGTGAGACTAGGAAGAGAGGAGGGGCTACAATTGGGATATAATGTGAATGTATACATACAGTTTGAAAATTTTTTAAAAAAGCTACCAAATAAAAGCAGTAAAATGGTAAAAAGAAAAATAAGAAATAAATGCTTTGAAACTAAGTAGACACTATCCTACTTCACAGATAATTACAGTGAGCAATAAAACATAATGTACTGGATTGTACAGAAAAAAAAACAGCAGAAGTAACATGGTGATCACATTATTAATTTAAACACTCACAAAAAACGATCTGGGACAAAATGTGAAGAATGAACAAAGCCTGGGAGAATCTGGGCTCCCAGCCCAGAAGTAAAACCACATGAAAATATATAAATAAGAAGAAAAATGATGTATTCCATAGAAAAGACAGTTGGAGTCTCAGAAAAAAAATAAAGAAATGATAAGTATACTGAATTCAAAATGAGAATAATGCCAAATTTAAACATGTTAACAAATCTAATAGGCCATATTACTATATTGTCAATAGGAAACACACATGGAAACTGAGAAAGGGAAAGAACTCATAGGAAGATAGCAATTGTAAGATCACTGTTCAGTGGAAAAAATAAAAGATTTTTACAGGACACCAAAATCTGTTAGTAGTGCACCAGGTACTGTATAATTTCTGGCATTGTCTTCCAGGTGAAAGTTCACTTATCTGGAAGAGCCCTAGAAACATACCATCTATACTTGTTAGTCATGACCATTTCACTGTAGGGTTTGTGGGTGAGATAACTAAGAATTTTAACTAAAACAATATTAAAATGCTGAAATGATTTTTATCTGAAGTTCACAGTTCAGTCATAACTTACAATTCTGTGTCTGTTAAGTACAGGAATCAAATTCCTAAACTAATGTCCTAATAAATAATCTAGTGCTAGCTGTTTCTGGAAGAATTTATGAATCAAAATCTAGACAATTGTTTGATATGATCAAGACGTAAGTCCTGTCACCTTCACATTGGCCTTCCACTGTAGCATAAAATTGAAGTAGCAAAGACATGTTCTAAGCAGAATTTGATCAGTTGTCAATCAAAAAATTTAGCAAAAATTGCCTATTAACCCCAATATAAGCTTCCTTAACTGTAAATTTGAGAGAAAGGTTTTCCACTGATCAAAGAGTACTATTCCTTTCCTTGCCCTACAAAGAAATGTGACTGGAACACACTGATTAAAACAGATATTATTTGTTGGGCTTTTATGAACCAATACTATATGATACACGAAAAGGAAAAATTCTACCTTGTTGACTGTGGAGTCAACACAGAAACCAACAGATTGAAGGCTTCATTACTCCCAATAAAGATCAGAACGATTGAAAGCAAACATATTTGCTATTTCTAGTTACATCACATAGAACTAATCACTGTACACTTAATCACTATAGGTATAAAAGAGTTTAGAGAATACAGAAAATGGTAAAAACAGAAAAATTGCCTACTTTTTAATTGTGGAGATGCAAGTGAAAGTTATTTTATATAAAGTAAAATGTTAGATATGAGAAGGTGGTGTCAAGATAAAGCAAAGATCAGAATAGACATTATTAAAGAGAGGATCAATCATGAATGTTGATGGTTTTGGCATTTCTATGAAGTATATAAACTCAACTATGGACTGGTCATGTCTGAACCCCTGTGGGATGAGGTCAGATCTGGAAAGTGCCTAAATATACTATGTAAAGGATTGATCATAATTTGGTCAAGGAAATAGCAATTTGGGATTGATTTAGCATCTCACCAACACTGAGATTTGACATGGGAAAGAATAGGAAAATGTTGGCATGGAAGAGTATGGCATCTTAGAAGA
The DNA here is from genome assembly GCF_004785775.1 of Grammomys surdaster. NCBI lineage: Eukaryota > Metazoa > Chordata > Mammalia > Rodentia > Muridae > Grammomys > Grammomys surdaster. Next base: position 16,796,960 of record NW_021604622.1, read on the forward strand.
TGCAGTTAAATCAAGATTGAAAATTTTGAAATAGAGACTTTGTCCTGAGATGAACATGGAGACTGATAATATTTTCTGTTCAGTCGATAACATTATTGTAATAATTTTAAACTCTAACTCTTAGAGGAACATAAAGAGATAGAATGTAGGAAGATGTCGGGGTCAATGATTTAATTACATTTGACTTATCAAAGGTCAGTTTACCTTTATGGATGTGTATGGGGTATCTTGCCTTATCACATGTTTTACTTCCTCCTTTGAAATTAGAACTCAGATAATATTGAATCTTAGTATGTTATAAATATAAGAATAATGAACCCCTAGGGACAAAATTTTTTTTATTTCCACACATCATTTCCTTCAAACAATTTGTTCCCACCAATGAATGGCCCTTCTACTGGGATGTGAACAGTTTCATTCACTTACTATTAGATTACTTTATATTGGAATATGTACTTAATAAGTAATCAAGAGCCCTCCATGTTCTACTCCATGACTTTCCGAATCACATGCAGTCTAAAATTTCTTGACAAGTTAGTTAATGACATAGCATCTTCTAGTGAGTCCACTCTGCCCTGAGGGATGGCATTCATTGCCCACAATGGTCTTTTGCTTGTTTGATATTTAGTACCACTGGTGATTCCAACATCCCTAAGATATCAAGCTTTCATTTAATACTATATTTCTGCCTTCTCACTATTCTTTATGCAACACTCTTGCAAACTGCCTTTCAATATCTTTTCTCCTTCATTATTCATATCAATGTCTAGGAGTTTCTGAAGTATATCTAATATTGTGTGTGTATGTGTGTGTATGTGTGTGTGTGTGTGTGTGATGTGTGAGTTGTATTTCCAGACATCAGCTGAGACATTCTGAAAATGTAAATGATATCCTCTTTGTCTACCACACTGTAAACATTGAAAGTTGAGTGTTCTTGTATTTTTCATTCATCCAATCAGCGAATATTTATCAGATTTCTCTTTACTTAGGCATCTGTCCTCAACTGTAGGACGCAAGCCGTTCAGGAACATTAGTCAGTATTGACACATTACAACAGAAATTACCTTCTAATTGTTAAAGATAAGCACAAAACATAGCAGACAATGCAGACTCCAACTTGAGCTAGCACTTTCATGATCATACAGTACACTAGAATCTTCAGTGATTTCCCTTATGGGGTAGTTTGAACTGTGACTGGGATAAATTTAAGGATGGCATTATCTAGTCAAAGAAGGAGAGTATCTTCTTAATTAACATGTTTATCAGTGGTAGCTGAATTCACTGCAGATTTCTTAGAAGGGGAACAAGGAGGAAAGAGAGAGAGGAAAAAATCAAGTATGTCTTCACATACATCTAATACAGTGAATATGGCTCAATTTAATATTCAAGAGATTAGCTTTTTCCTAGTAAATATATAATCATTTGAAAATGAAATGCTATAATTTGGAAATAATAAACTTACCATGAGTTTTTCCTAGCAAGCATCTCTATTATAATTTCAAGAATTCATCAAATCTATAAAAATAAATTTTGTTTGTTCTTTAATTAAAATAATGCATTTATTCCTATCAGCAAATGCTTCAACTAAAAGGCTTGTGAATAATATTAAATTAACTGAAAATAGAAAATAAAACTTATTAGAGACTGTGCAGCCCAAATTGATTTTGAAATAAATACATTTTTAGCATAAACTGAGAATGTACAATTTACACCTTTCCTTGCCAAAACTCAGGCTATTTTAGAGGTATTGAATAACATAACCATTATTTAACATATTCATGCTACAAACTTGGTGAAATATCCAAAATGTAGAAATCAATGTTAATATTATTGATACAAAACTCTCTAACAAAAGATCCCCAAATATCAAGCGTGTGGTAATATTTCACATAGACTTCTATTAGAAGACTGATAAGGTCTTCTGTGAGAAAGCAGCACCATAGTTAACAGTTATCATGCAAAGCATGATCCTGTCAAATACAGTTGCTTGATGATTAAATTCTTGACCTATATTTCTTGAAACAAGAGAGCAGAAACTCTCTGCCAAAGTAATTTCATATGTTCAAAATAAGACTCAGATTTTAGAGTGTCTGAATGTCATGGGGCATTGTTAAAAGACACCTTACTTTATCTCTTGTGGCTTTGCAACTTCTGCAGTTTTGGTAGATGGTAGGTATTGAACAGGAATTGTATTCTAAATATTAATGAGATATGAAATGTCCTTAGAGAATTATGATGTTTATCATTTAAATAATTTTTGATAACTATTTTTTTAAAAAATCACACATAACACAAAAAACATTTATAATATTATTCTATGCATGTCCTTTATTACATGTGATACTGTGAACAAAATTTTAATAGAAGGTATTTTTATCAAGTGAATTACTTATATATTAAGATTAAACACGACAAAACATGATTTATATTTTAGTGAAATGTGAATGCTTTTACCTGATATTTAGATTAATTAGCATATTTTCAGATGTGAGTTAATAAGTAATTTGATTATTAAGTGAACAGGGAAGAAGATGTATGAAAGAAGTTTATGAAATGATCATTACCCCTGCTCCAGTTGAGAAGTTGTTGGTAGTTGATGGTTACTGGTCAAGGGAGAGTCACATTTCTGCAAAGAGACTACTGGTAGACTCCTGATGCCCTAATAGATGAACCCATTCCCATAACTATATAGGCAGTGGTAACCAGATTAATTGAGTTAATAAAAGAAGAAAGGAAGGAAGGAAGAAAAGAAGGTAGGAGGGAAAGAAGGAAGGAAGACATGAAGTTGGGAAAGATGTGTAATATTAGGAGTCTTCAGATGAGTTAGAGACAGAAGAACGGGTAGATAAAATCTGATGCATTGTACATATATATGACATTTTCTAAAAATAACATTTTAAAATTAAAATGTTAAAAACTGAGCATGTAGTTGCTGTTGTTCTAGTACCTAACAGACTGCAGTATGAACCTGCAGACAATGCATGTTTTTCTTTCAAATAAAACTCTTAAAAAATCAAGGATGGTTATGATTACTAGACATAAGGCATAACAAAATACTCAAGGGAGGAAATAATGGAGACAAAGTGTGGAGCAGAGGCTGAAGGAAAGGCCATCCAGAGTCTGCCCTACCTGAGGATCCATCCTATATAGTCACCAAAACCAGACACCATTGAGAATGTCAAAAAGTGCTTGCTTGACAGGAGCCTGATACAGCTGTCTCCTGAGAGGCTCTGCCAGAGCCTGAAAAATACAGAGGTGGATGCTTGCAGCCAACCATTGGACTTATCATAGGGTCCCCAATGGAAAAGTTAGAGAAAGGACCGAAGGAGCTGAAGGGGTTTGCAACCCATAGGAAGAAAAACAATATCAACCAATCTGACCCTCTAGAGCTTCTTAGGAACTTAACCACTGACTAGAGTACACATGGAGGGACCCATGGCTCCAGCTGCATATGTAGCAGAGGATGGCCTTGTCAAACATCAATGGAAGGAGAGGTCCTTGGTCCTAAAAAGGCTTGATGCCCCAGTGTATGAGAATGCCAGGGCAAGGAGGCTGGAATGGTTGGATGGGTCGGGGAGAACCCTCATAGAAGCAGGGAGAGGGAGGATGGGATAGGGAGTTTCTGGGGGGAATCCAGAAAACTGGATAACTTTTGAAATGTAAATAAATAAAATATTCAATTAAAAAATTTGATAAGTTAAATCTCAGTACCAGGATGTGTAATATATTGTACATCGCTACAGCAAACTTGTCTTTTCTTTACCAGTTTTTTTGTGGGTTAGCTTTCAGATAAGGGAGCAAACAAAAATCACTGTTTCAGATTTACATCTCATGTGTTGAGCATACGGATGGTCTTGCTAGAAAATTCTTCTTCCTACAGGAAAATCCTGAGTGTCTTTCACATGTGCAGCCTATGCAAGTATACAAAATTCTAGATATTCTCATCTGTGTACTGAGATAATCATGCAGGTTCCAAAAGACACAGCTAAGCATTGTTCTTATGTATGTTGTGAATATATATATTGTTCATCTCTTTCCATTAGTGAAGATAAAGTTACATTAAGCAGAGAGGTAACTCTAATCTTTTCAAAACAAAATTGGGTTTTGCTTGTGTCTCTTAATCCGTCTTCCAAAATCCTGTTAGTACCTAGTCAGAGTAGGCATACCATAGTTTCTTCAGAAACTCTCTGTACTTTGGCAATGAGTATTGGCAAAGAAACATTTCATTGTATAGTATTGATTGGTCAGGGAATGGGGAATATGTCAGAAAGAGGAGATGTGTGAGACAGAGTTACCTGGCATACGCCTGCACAGGAAGAAAACTACTTCAACTTGATTTCCATTTAAGCTCTATATGTGTGAAAGATCTGGGAAAATTCAATTAGATTCAGTTGGAGCAAAACTATAAAAGGGAGTTACAGACTTCTGTTGTTTCGCTGTTGGCTCTTAAGGCTTCTGTTGCAGCTGCTGGAATAATTTTCTATTGCAGAGCAGACACACTTCCTCAGGAGTACCTCTGGGGCATTCACTAAACCAAAATGAAGAAGCTCAACAAAAACTATTACAGAACCTTATGGAAGATACTAGGAGTCTAATATATGGATAGTCAGCAAGTAATAGGAGGAAATGGAATATCTTAAGTCTAAGGCTAAAACCCGTAATTTCTCAACCAACTATGGGTTCTAAGAGGGTGAATGTCTGATATGAAAGCTGTTATTTATTCACTGACAATAATGTATGTAGTCATATAGTGATCTCATAAACATTACTCTATTGTCATATCTTTATGTCTGTATACTAAGTTGACTCAGTTATTTAAAAAAATCCAGAATTTTCAAATTTGGGAGGTAATAGCTCCCCTTAATATCATAAATAAAATCTATTTGAACATTCATCCCTTCAATTCCACATCAATGTGAATGGTCCAGAAAAAAGAGTAATTGTTACAGTTCAATTTAAAATAATGCATAACCTTGAAGTTTTCATACAATGAATATTAAAAATGCACAGGTGACTCGTGGAAAGAATAACTATAAAATTTCCTAAACTGCAAAAACCACAGATAGGGGGATATTTGCACTGAACTCTATATGTCAGGCATGACAAGGTTGCTGCACACATGACCTCATAGGCAGTAGAACTCTATGTACAATATCTGTACAAGAGCAAGCCAGTAAACGAATACCACTTTCGATTGGGAGGAGCTCATGAAGCCCCACCTATAGCTGAAATTATGCTTGTAATTGCTGACTGCTAGGAAGGGAAGGTAGTTTTCTCCATGAATTTGTTAATTAAGAGGTTGCCCATGTTCCAGTAGGATTATGCTAAACCCAGTGCATTTAGGCAGCACTTAGGAGTCTCTGGAAGTGAATAGATAAGTACATGAATGTGGGAAGGAAGGATAGAAACTGAGAGAGAATTGGAGGAGAGAGGATAGGGGTATACTTGATCAATTCATTATATACAAGCACAAAACTTTCATGCAATAAAGACACCCCACAACTTTTAGAACTGCATATATATATATATATATATATATATATATATATATATATATACCAAAGTACATATATTTTAATAGAGTTAAATTCAAATGTTGATACAATTTAAATGAGGTATTGGAGACCCTCACCTAGATTGCTACTGAATATAAAGAGACACCAAATCAATTTGATACTATTTCGAAATGCAAAAAACAAAGGGCGTCTTCATGAAATCTACCATTAAAAGTCTTGCTAATGGGTAAATGCAAGTACCCATTAGCATGAGATTTCCAGTCCTCGGAGGAAGACTCATAGACTAAGACGTCAAACATAAAAACTAGACATTACTCAGAAAGTGGTTTTTCATAAGAAAAATGTCTTCTATGCCAATGGAATATCAAACAAATAAAAAAAAACAATAACTCAGAAAAGTACAGTTTAAAAAAATCAATAAAATATAAAAATTGATTAAATATAATTAAGCTGATGATCCAATAGCCTTCAAGAGCCCAGTGAGCACATGAGAGACAAAACACATGCATACAAACTGGTAAAAACCCACCAAGTCCAAACAGTTAAACATGTAATATGAATATACTTACAGGTACCATGCACACACACACACACACACACACACACATAGAGAGAGAGAGAGAGAGAGAGAGAGAGAGAGAGAGAGAGAGACAGAGAGCATTCATTAATTGTGACCTTCACATAGCAGTGAGTCATCTGGGAAAAAAATGATAAATTATTTTTATGAGCATGGTCTGTGAGCCAGTCTGTGACAGACTGTCTTGACTTGTAACTGATGCAGAAGAGTGCAGAACATTGTGGAGGGTGCCTTGGCATAGAAACTAACAGGGAAAGCTTGCAAGCTGCGAGCCTGTGGAAGCTGGAGAGCAAGATAGCAAGCGACTGTCCTCCATGTATCCCATTTTCAGATGTGTGCCATAAATCACTACCCTCACTTCTTCAATGATGGATTAATCCCAGGAAGTAAAAACCATGAGATCTGGGTCCTCCCTTATGTGTCTTATCATCAGTGTTTTATCAAAGCACTGGAAATAGAACTAGAACACAGAGATACCTTTAAATACAATAGTCAACCAACCATGTCTCAGAACATGAAACCTTGGAGAGCCATTTTCCTATATTAACATTAACCTCAAACACAGAATTTATCCACACAGGAGGTGTTCTTGGAGCAGTGCTGTCACCCTTTCCAAACAGCTTGTGTGAGCTAAGACTTATGAAAAGAGGTGAAATTAATGTTTGTTTACCAGTAAAGTGACATTATTAGGAATAGAAAAAAATGGAGTTAATTATGACTTTTTTCCTAGATTAAAAGGTAAACTAACTTGGAATAGTTAAGAAATAGACCAGTCTAAGACATACTAGCAGAGAATGGAGCAAGACATCCCCAGGATGTAATTTCAGAATTTGATATATATAAGCTGTGTGACCTGGGATAATGCTTGACATCTCTACACCTATGTTCTTTCTTTCTAAAACAGAGAGTCAGAAGTTTGCTATCTTCCAGTTACTTGTACTGATTAAGGATTTTAATACATTGACAGATTTCAAAATATTGCCTGGCAAATGAGTGTTAGAAGTATGACCAAGAATGACAAGAACTTCAGAGGTCTGGCAAGACAATGCTGTTGGAGTGGGTTTCATGACAAACATTTTAATGAAAAACAAGCAACTAAAAGAACATTTTAAACAACACCCTGCTTGTCAGTCTCCCACTCTGTAAGCAAACAGATGTAGAGTCATCTGCTGCTCACTGACTTAGAGGCTCAACAGTTGTCCATTACTTAAAGGAAGAAAGCACTTTTCCAGGCTCTCTCCACAAAGCAGGTATTATCCAGACGTTCACATATTCCTATCTTATTTTAGATGTTTTGGCTTCGTAAAATCAGAATAGAGTTCTTTCCACATGTAAATATTGGGCATCTATAAGCTGTCCTCTGAGCTGTGTAGAATGATTTAATAGTGATAAGATCTGGTGACATTTAATATTAAAGAATGTCATGAGTATAAACCACTTGAGGATATGCCCTGTTAAGCTGCCAAAATAGAGAAGCCTAAATATATATGCTTATCTTATTATAAATCAGACTATAAGATGTATTTTATTATTCTGCAATGTTGGAGGACATAAACATTATCTTAAGCAAACAGGATGTTTTAATGTCTAAAATATTTTTAAAGTATTTTAATATGCTCAATCATAGATATGGCATGGAGCCTATATGTATATACAAAAAGGTATATATATATGTATATACTTTTGTCTTGTAGTTTTATGTAATTTTATATAATTGAATTATTTATACTATTCTATTTGCTAATCTCTGTGCTGTGTTATTTTTCTATATAAGGTGCTATTATAAAAATAATTTCCTGAGAATTATTTTTAGACATAAGATTTTAATTAACAGAAGATAACTATTAGATGGTATACATGTACATATACATATACATCATATACATATACATGTATCTATACCATCTCTATCTATGTATGTATCATGATGAACTTAATTAAAATAAATAATAATTTTGTAAATTTAAAATAAATTTGATAGAGGTTGGAAACATAGGTCTGCAATTAAGATCACTTGATGTTCTTGAAAAGAAGCCAGGTTTAGTGCCGAGCAGTCCTATGACAGTTTACAACTGTCTGTAATTCCAGTATCAGGTGATCATTATTTCTCTGGCTTGTTCAGGCAAGGCATACATGTAATGTAATACATAAATGTACACAAAACTCTCACACACAATTAAAAAAGTAGTTTAAAAGTTTTGAAAAAATAAGTGATGTAATGATATATTATATGTATATGAAATGATAATACATATAATGATAATATATATAATAATAATTATATATATATATATATATGTGCAATGTAATGATATATTGCTATTACTATGTAGTAAATTGCAGTTTTGAAATGATGACTAGAGGCGTCATTGGTACAAATTATAAATAAATATTTAGAAAATAAATGAACTAAAATAGTGTGTGGTTATATGTTTTTAAAGGGCTCTAATATCTTTTTAAAATAATAATAATAATAAATAGATAATTACAAGTAACTGAAATTTTTGGTTCAATGAATGTTTAACTGCTCAAAAAATATGAGTTTACGATGTTGATAATTATATGTACACAAAGTCGGTGACGTCTGATTAAGTCATGATTATTTGTTGAGTTATGTGTATTATTTTAGATTTTCCTTTTAGCTACACTGTCGAATCTATTTTTTTTCTACTATACCACACAGTAGTTTAAAAATGGAAACACTTGACTTATTACCCAGACATACACACACTTTGAAAAGAGTCAGAGAAGAATAAAATTTTGAAGCTAAATCTGACAATTATGTCTAAGGACAACAAGCCTAGAGGGAAGAAATTAAATCAGGCTTGAAGTTATGGTGATAAAATGCAAATCTGAAATTGCCTTTTGGTCTCTCAGGAGAAGAAATCCAGGTAAAAGTGGTGAGGGAGGAAAACGTAAATCCCTCCTAGCAACCAGGTCAGATGAATCAACTCTGCTATTCAGAGACACGCTCAATTTTGCAGAAAATGTGCACCTTCCCTCCTTATCACTGGGCTTCCTGCTTCCATCTTAATCCTGTGTGCCTTTAAGGATCCCTGGCGATTTCTCCAATCAACAATTAAAATCGTTGTGTATGTATGAGCTAAGCTGCCGGATCTCTGTTTGAATCACTCTATGGTGTTATAAATTTAAAATGCCATTCTAGTTTTATTAACCCTGAATTAAGTTGGTGTGATTCTCAGAGTAAGTCAGGATGAGGGATTATCTCTCAAAAGTTGAGTGGGTTAGAAGAAGAGGAAGAATTTAATTGCTAGATCGAGGTTCTTGAAGGGAACCAAAGCTGTAGCTGAAAACAGAAGATTACCAAATAGAATCTCTTGAGTAGAATAATACTATGATGATTTTTAGGTATCAATGGCTATTCATTTTTAGGAAGTGTGTAAAAGAAATAGTTAAGATAGAATGCAAAAATCAAACAAATGGATTGCAGTTGTCCTCAATCTTTGTTTCCATTTTTTAATGATTAGCTAAAAAAAATTCATTAGCGTCATTGTTTTGTTGAATAAATCCATGTGAGTATTTAAACTACTCTATGGACTTATAAGCTTGTCAAGATAGGAAATTACACAAATTCGTGAAATACACCTTGAAATTCACAGAAGCCACAGCAAGCTGATAGGTTAGGGTACCATGTGAAGGACAACAGGTAGCATGATTGAAAACGGGGAAATGAGGATTACACTTGGGTAAAGCTATTAAAGTTGGAGCTTTGTGACAAGGCTCTGACAAACCAAGAGGAATCAAAGTCTCTCAGTGTGTCCCTGTAAATTCATTACGCATGAACTCACAATAGTAGTTTCTGCCATCCACACAAACACCTCCAGTGAGACTTGGCAGACTGGGACATTCATCAGACTAACCTGTACCCTTGGGGGTTCCTAGAGACTGAACTGAAGAGCATACTAGGGCTGGACTCAGCCTGCCCCTCCATATATGAAGCAAATGTGCAGCTTGGTCTTCATTCGGGTCCCGCAATGACAGAAGCAGGGCCGTCCTAGACTGTTGTCTGCCTGTGGTACCTGTTCTTCTAGTTATGCTGCGTTGTCTGGCCTCAGTGGGAGAGGATGCGTCTAGTTTTGCAGAGACTTGATGTGTCATGGTATGCCAGATGGGAAGGGAAGAGAGGAGGATCTGTGTAAGGGGAGACCTTGGAAATGAGGGAGGGCTAGCGATCTGGTTGTAAAGTGAATAAATAAATGAATGGGGGAGGGGTAACGTGTGTCTTTGTTACTTGACTGAATGAGGAATGACTTGGGGAAGATTCAAGAAACTTGCCTTCTCTGGGAGCTAAAAAGAGATACCAACAAAAGGAGGCAGGTGATAAGGCAAAAAGTGGGATGGGGTATGGAGAATATTACTGACACAATATAGGTGAAGGATTCTAAGAAATATCTTACATTACTCTATTAGCTTCTCAGTGCAAATGTGTATATCACATAAGCAAATAAATGATATCTTTTGTATAAAATAGGATTAGAAAAGCATGGGGCTGGAATAAAGTGGATTTGAAACAGGTCCATAAGAGAGGAAGCAAATAGATACAAGGTTCTGAGGACACTGTAATCAGGCAGACAAAACAGGATTGAAATGTCAGCTCCACTATTTACCATCTGCTTAATTTTGAAGAAACCATTTATGCTTGCTGTGACAACAAAAAAACGGGATAATCGTGTCTTTCTCGTAGAAGCACATAAAATATTTAGTAGAGATCTTGACACACATAATGAGGAGCTCATTTTGAAGATGAGGTTGATGGAGATGGTGATGATGATGATGATGATGATGACATGGTCAGTCTTAGTTATCATTTTGTCTAGGGAAAGAGTGCCCAACCAGATAGATTCACAATAAATACTTGGATTGATCAGTAGGACAAAGGATATATTATTATATCAATCATTCCCTAGCATGTCTGACTGACAAATCATGAAGCAACGTCTTAGCCAAATCTCTTCATCTACAGCCTCCAATCTAAAAGACTTTTAAAAAATTATCACCCAGAACACATGACTTAATTAACTATAGTTGTTTTATTTAGGTGAATAGAACTTTAAAAACATCTTATGAGTTATGTCATCATATCTACTTGCCCTTCCTTTTTGACATCTAGCTCCTCCCAGTTCCTCTCTGTGGAATCTCTCTGTGTGTTCATACAAATAAATCAGCATAGAACCTCCTGAGTGTTTTTGTTGATCCGTATACATGGCTTCAAGACTGACCACTATGCACTGAAGAAGAATGGTCTAGCTTCAGGGAGAGGCCAGTTTCCCCTTTCCCAGTAATCAATAGTCTCCTGTAATTCTTGGTCTAAGGAACCCTGTAAAAGTTTCCCCTTCAACATTAACAAATTCATGAATATTGATAATGTTCTGGTTTAACATATTGGCAAGCATTTCTAGAATTGACTGTTTAACAGCCGACTTCATGGTATTCTGTCTCTTACGATCTTTCTACCCCCAACTTTCTTGAAGTTCCTTCAGCCAAAGATACAGAAACTGTGATGTAGTTGTATCTGTTGTATCTGTTGAAGTAATTTACGTTATGTCCACTTAGAGTTTTCTGTGATGGTCTGCACATGCTGTAAATGTAATCTTTGAGGAGCTGTTGAAGGTACAAATTCTATGTGGGTTTAACAATGTGACTTTTGGAGTAAGAATTTTGCTAGTCTAGAAAACTACATTTAGTAAACTGTTTTTTAAGTTCCATGAAGTTGACAGCTGGAGATTGTTACACTGTCAGCGTCAGGATTTCTCTCCTGATTATTCAGCCATAGCCCCATTAGACAGATGTAGGCTACTATTTGCATAGGTGAGACTCATTTCTTGTGCTGTTAGTATATTCTTTCACACTGGTTGTGTTTTACATTTTTCAATTGGGAAAGTGTAATTATCTCAACATTCATTTTCAGATTTTTTTTCTGATATCTAGATTAATGGAGGAAATATGTTATCATCTTACAGTTTTTATTTTTGTTTTTCTATTATAGTAATATTCAGCATATTTATATATTCACTGGCCATTTTAATTTCTTTGCATGAATGTGTGTTAAAGTCCTTACCTTGATTATTGAGTCATGTTTTTCTGGTCAGTATCAGATTATAAGTTATTTTTGTTGTTGTTAATTTTCTCATTTTTTTTTGTCCTGTTGTCTGGAAATACGGTATCACAGTCCTGTCAGTATAGTATGTGAAAATACATTCTGCCATCTAGAGATTTTCCCTTCTAGTCTAGTAATGATGTGCAATGTGTGTGAACAGTAATGGAATTTACTTTCTGTATTATTTCTTGCATCCCTTTATTTTGGTTTCATGCAAAATAGCACTGTCACACACAATGTATTGAGCTGTTCTCTCTGTTTCTAAGAGTCTTATAGTTTTAACTGGTAAGGCTGAGCCTTTGAAACTGAGGTGATTTGGGAAATCACAAGAGTTTTTTACTTTCCTTTTTGCATATTGATGTCAATTTCTTCAATAATATGCCTTAAATAATGTGTTTCCTATAATTTTCATCTCTGTCTTGTTTTCTTGTCATACCCTTCATCTCATCAGCAGATTTTATTTGTTTGTGCATTTATTTATTTTTTCTTTGACAATTACTTATTGCATTACAAAAGAGCATCAGGTACAAGTTCAAGCACTAGGTATAAAATAGAACAAGAAGACATTTTATTACTACAATGAGTCTTCAAACTAGAGGATAATATGATGAGAACTAAAAGTATGTGCTTTTTATCATTATACATGGGAGAGAGAGAGAGAGAGAGAGAGAGAGAGAGAGAGAGAGATTGAGAGAGAGAGAGAGAGAGAGAGAGAGAGAGAGAGAGAGAGAGAAAGAGGTCATACATCTCTCCTTAAACATTGGGAAAATAATCTTAGTACATAAAACATTTCTATGCAATTGAAAAGGGAAACTTGGGTTCTCCTTATATAAGAGACTGCTAAAGCATAAACCTTAGATAAGAATGCCACCATATTATGGTCTTCTGAGGAGGCTTTTGAACAATGAGCATGAAGTAGATTAACGAGTGTGAATACTGTTAGACAAATACAAAGAGGTTAAGATGTCAAAGAGTATTGTGTTCGTAGTTTGTAGTTATAATACACATTGGATTTTCTTCTGAAGAATATGAAGAAGCAGAGGACCTGTTCAATATTGATTGCATTTTGAGAAAAATGAATGTGAGTGCTACATTGTAAATATACCAGGACTTGGGAACAAAGGTAATGTGACCATGTAAGGTGTTTTGACAGTCTTGCAAACCAAACATGACAGACTATACGGATGTCCTGATAGATCAGATAGAAAGTAATTATCCAGTTCTATGTACTTTGAAAAAAATTCTTTTGAATTAGATATGAACATGAAGAAACAAATCTAAAAGCACTACCAGACTTGGTGAGTGAAAACTGAATTAATGTTTACCAATAATGAGATAGATGATATATAAATATATAGACATACAGACAGACAGATAAAAAGTAGGTAGATAGATACCTGAGAGAAATCCTATAAGTATAGCAATTATGAGTTCAATTATGTACAATAATGTTAGCAAACTCCAATATCTTTCACAAAAGTCAAGTTGGAATCCAGTAGGAACTTGAAATTTAAAACTGATTCTTTGGTTTCATAAAAGGAAAGCATTTCTTCATAAAGTCCTTTGATGAACATAAAGACTAATATGTCTTAAGAGGTCACACTTTTATGAAAATTGTACAAGAGGCCCATGGAGGAACATATGCACTAGAGCATCCATTTCCACTCAACGAGTATGCCTAACACTGGGCTCTCCAGAGGGAATAAACAGATTTATCTCACTGACTGCTTCAACAATGAAAAAATGCTGACAACAAATAATCAACAGACCCAGAAGCTAATAAAATATAGAATTCACAAAATGCTTGTTGTATTTGTATACACACAAACATTTTTATATCTATATATACTTATTTCAGCTGAAACATAAAGAATATTTTCTCTATGAGTTTGGACATGTTACTTAGTGAAATACAACATGCTAGTATAAAAAATAGAGTATTTTTACTATTAGTTATGACAGGAACAGAAAATGTGTACAGGAAGAGAGAGAGTTTTAGCTATTAGTATTTTTATTTTAGGTTAAAAGGCAGTATTTTCATGTGGATAGACAATTGTAACAAGGCACAATAATAAAACAGATACATGATTATACAACTCTGTTATATAAGGGGATAATCTAAGACAATAAGAAGCATCTCATTTCATCTTTCACACCAGGGAGAGGTGATCAAGAGTATAGCCAAGGAAGAAGTCATAATAAGTGTATTCTATGCATTAGCTGTTTGTGAGTGTTCAGTAAAGTAATTTCATGAAACCTGAATTTATAAAAGTAACTTTTATGACTGCATAATGTAAAAATTCACATATTCTATAAGATAAAATTATTTGGAAAGCAAGTACATTTGAGATCATTCCACTAATTCTGGGTTTTATATTTCAGTTAATTTTGGCTTACAAATTTAAAGCAACTTCTGTTCCTAAATGTCACTGAAGAAGGAAAATATTTGGAATTGAGTATATATACCTCAATATGTCATTTTTATTATCTCCCAGAGCTATCATTGACATTGAATATACTGAAAACAATTTATCAGATAAAATCAATATTACCCAAAATAATCATATGTCTAACATGGAATGAATCATATAACTTACAGTTTTATTTGCCAATCTATTTTCTGAATAATTATAGAGATGGCAGTTAGTGTATAAGTAATGAAACTAAGGATTTTTTGTTTTGGTTTTTTTATACGCAAGATTCAAAATTCTGGTTTAAAAAAATAGGATATTCAAATGAATTTGTATGAAATGTTGTACTATCTTTAAAATAATAGAGCTCTTAAAAGCAGAAGAGAAAATGACACTTATCACCTACATCATATGATACTATTTGAAAAATACATTATAAAAAGAGCGTTGCTGTATACACTTGTATTCCCAAGAGGAGAAAGATACATACCTAGATCTTGATGGTTAACAAACCTAGCAGAAACAGTGAGTTCCAGGTTCAGTGGGAGATAATTTATCAAAAGATAAGGTGATTCACAGACAATGAAGATATAGGGCATGAATCTCTGGGATCCAGATCTATTTACATATAGATGTATCTGTACCTAGAAACAAGCACACATACATACAAAGCACACACACACGCACACACACATGCACACACACACATACACACACACACACACACACACAGAGAGAGAGAGAGAGAGAGAGAGAGAGAGAGAGAGCAATTCTTTATTTTTAAATTATTACTATTTTTTACATTTCCCCTTTCTACTCTATTAACAAGTTCTTTTTCGCATGTCTTCACAGATGAGATGAAATAAATTGAGATGAATACAAGATACCATTTCTTCAAAGTCTATTAATAATATCTAATTATCTGTATAATTGTCTGTTTTAGTGACACAACCACTTATTTTTAAAAAAAAGTTATTAGTCATTCCACATAAAACATATATGGAAACAAACTTTGTGACCAGATTTTCTGGGGTCTGTGTATGTGAAGCAAGGTTATTTTGACTGCTAATTAGATATCATGCTCATCAGTAGCAACAACAACTATGGTAACAGCACCTAAAACTCACAGTTCTATGTTTGACATTATTTGGAACACTTTTTATATGGTAACTGTTTTAATTTCCAGAATTAAAAATAAAGATGTCTTGCTTTAGTTGAGAATAGCAGTATGAATTCAGTTAATAAGATTACTCTCATTATTCTGATGTTCTATCTAAGAAGACAGAAAGACCTATATTGAAAATACTTGGGTTCTGGCAACATGGCAAGAGTATTGCTTGTGTTCTCTTCTTATAAGGTACCATCCTGTTACTCTGAGTGTTTCTCTTTTCTTGTTGTCATGGAGACATAACTGACACTTTCGGCAGTACACCTATTTTCTCAGTTCTAAAGACATTCCTAGACAAGTTGATCCCTTTTGCCTCCTGAGGGCCTCTGGCTGCCTTATCTGAAGGAAGTTTAGAAAAATTAGAAAGGTCCTAAGCTCTTCCTAGCCTTGGCAGAAGACAGGGTTCCAGCACTTCTCCCTGGCCCAAGACATAATTTCTGTCACAATTTTGAAAGTAGGTCGCTCACTCACATACCCCACATAGACATCCACATCACAACAAGGAAACTACATGTTTGTAGCTTTACAGTGGTAAAATTTAACTTAATAAAAAGTGCAATTTACCCCCAAATCTACCAAAAATATTTGGTTACTTTCCCTGATTTTGATATCAATCCTATAATTAAGAGCATTTTTTTTTGGTTATACATATTTTCAGATCAATTTTTATCAATTAGCTTTTATTCCTAGATTAGATTAATTTCTCAGACTTACCTGTTTTTATTGCAGTATCTTAGTGTTCCTACTACAGTAGCTCTAGAAGATATCACCACACCTGGAAAGGCAAAGCCACCAGTAATTTCTTTCTTTGATTCAAAAGTAATTTTTGTAACTATATATCTTTGACTGTGTATTATATAACAGCAATAATTTAATAAGAGATAAATTATTTGAGAAGGAGTAAAAGAACTGTAGAAGCCATACACATGGAAAGAATAAGGTGTGACAATATGTAAATATCATACAATACTCATAAAATAATCTAAAAGTAAAGGAAAATTTAAAATGTATTTCGTCTCCGTCTCACTATCACAAACACTGCTGATCTGAGCTACTGCAGTTTCTTGCCAAACATTTCCAGAAATTTCTAAACTTTCTGTAAGTTTCTTTACACCTATCAGGTGTTTTGTAGTTATAGATCATTGGCTCTGCTCTGCTAACATTTTTTTTTTTATTTAAACACTTGCTGAAATGCAAATTTTCTTTACAAGTACATACATCAAGGACCTCTTTGTAACAATCTCCACATCACAGTACCCTGCATTTCATGTAACTATTTGTTTAAAATTGAAGCATCCTAGCTAGTCCTGGGATATAGATACCTGCTAGATTTGTTTTGTCTATCTGTTTTGCAGGACGATCAATTTCTTCCTGCAAGATTTCATTAGTGCCCTCTGTGTCCAAATAGAGCCATGAAATTGCAAAACAGGTCGACTCCTCTCCCACACACTCCTGTTGAGATTTTATTCTGAGACTTACTTTCTTTCCATGATGCATCTTCTCATCTGTGAAGGGTGACAGTATCGGCTCTATCAGCCTTCTAGTTATGTTGTGACTCAAACCCATAAAGAAATGCTTTGGGAATGGGACTCAGAATGCAGAGGCAGGCATTATTGTTGCCTGTACACCCTGCTGTTACAAATTTCCCAGTAGCCATTTGCCACCTGCTGTGTGAGTAAAGCAGGACACTTAATGCTTTAGAAAAAATGGAGAAAGTCTATTTACACTAATTATTGAGAAAGGTTTTGTCTCACACCTGTTCTAGCTATTTTTTTAAAAAAAAATGGCTGTCTTAATTAGAACCTAAAAGGACCTAGTTAGTTTCTCTTCAATCCTATAGCAGAGAAAGAGGAAATAATACTGAGTATAAGAAACAATGGGGTTTGAATCTGGGCTCTCAGAAACAAAAGAGTTTGGATAGATTGCTGGCGAGCTTGTGATCATAACTGCTGAACATCTCCAAATATGACAAATCAGAGAGGTTGGAATTTCCATTGCATAAACACCTTACTGAGTTTCAGCAGGATTTGGATCACAGAGAATTTTGTTTTGGTTTCATGGCCAGTGCAGAAAGGACACTAGATCCAGGATTACCATTCTGGAAAGAAAGCAACTTCCTTAATGTAATGTGATAAGAGACTTTAGCTGAGTTTTCTCTCTTATCCAACTTTCTTTCATCACAGTGTTTGAAAGATATGCACAGAAATTGTGAGAAACTCATAATGTACAGATCCACAGTTCCTCAGGAATTTTCAGGAACAAACAAGAAAAGTGTATTAAAAACAAAATGTTCCATTTATTCGTACCAGGCATTCCTCAGAACCAAGACTGACCAAAGGAAGACTAACTAGGATGATCAATGACAAAGACAGCCTTGCTGATTAAGATGAAATCAATGAAATAATGTATCATTAAACATAAGAAACTGTAAAAATTATTAGCAAAGTTACCAGTTTTGAAAACTTGCATGTTGGTCAGTCTAATTGAATAGAAACTAACTTTCAAAGCTGACTAACTTTAGGCAATTGCTATATATTTCCCCAATTTGTAATAGTCCTTGAGGAGGTTATATTAACAATTTGTGCTATACAGATTCTGTGCCTTTAAAACTTTGAGGTTAGCCTTGGGTTATCTCAGTGATTAGCATTATGGCAGAAAGGAGTAGCTGTGTGAGCTAAGGGACAGATATTTTGTAGTTGTCAGAACAGAGTGATAAAAACAACTGTCTTGTACTGCACAAGTGTAAAGCATATTCTAACACTCTGGAGGCCCAGACAGTGCTTGAGGTTGCTACCCAAGCTATTAAATTTATCTCCACGTGTAGTTTTTCATGTTCATATAATATACTCATATATTTTCATACATATGTGTTAGTCTACGTACACATTTCTCATAACCCTAAATTACATATGGATATTTTGACACAAGTATAAAAGCTACATATGGTCAGCATAGTCTCCTTTTTCTCATAAAACTCTACTTAATATTTCTTTAACCTTCCAATTAGACTTTTTTATTCCCCTACACACTTTCTTTTAATTTTTGTCACACACACACACAAACACACACACACATACATACACAAACACACGCATACACACACATACACATATGCACACATACACACCTATCTATATCAAAACATTAAACTACTAAGAGAATAAATCTTGCATACATCTTTCTTCCAGTTACCTAACTTTCTTCTTCTATGATGAGTGAAAAACCTTTTATTGTGTACTTATAATGTACTTCTTTAGACCTCATTCTGTTAGACAGTATGTATAGTTCCACACTGCTATGTCGTGACACTGGAGCATATTTCCCATGTTTTTCGTATTCTACTCATCTTCTTCTACAATTTCCTCTTCTTCCTTGCCATCTCCTCCTCCTCCCCTTCTTTCTCATATTCTTCTCATACTCCTCTTTCTCCTCTGCACACTATTTTCTCTACACATGTTCAGTCCTATTTCTTTAATTCATATTGCAGCCTTCTCATGCCATGACTGAGTCTAGAGCATATTCTTATGAATCTGCAGTACATTGTTTCTTCATAAAAATGATTTTTTCGATTGGGGGGGGGAAAGCACTGCTAACTTATAGCGTTATGATTCGTAAAAACTTAAAAAGTCTAGATTTGTTATATTCATTATGCATGACTATCACAAAAGTTTAATTAAAAACATAGCAATGCATACTAGAACACATATATAAGGATAAGCAGAGGCTCGAAACTCAACACTCAGATTGTTATTTAATTGTTTTGTTAATGTCTGTTTGTATTTTCACTATATGTACATTTTTTGCTAAGTAAGTATTGTTTACAATTTTATAAATATATTATGATTTTTAAACACTGACTATGATTTATTGTTTTTTAATTTAACTTTATCAAAAGTCTTTAAGCCTCTTGTACTGCATCAACATGTATGACACATAAACTGAATGTTGACTGAGCCATGTTTATTTATTTAATGATGAGATTTATAATTGTGCTTATTTCCCTCTTGGAACTTGAAGCACCTTTGACAGTGCCTTGCTACACTTCATTTCACAGCATATTATAGAACTGCAGTCCTGTTCGTTGACCTAGGACTGAGTGTACATGACTGGTATATACTATTTTATTACTATACTATAATATTAATAGTATATTAATATTTATTAATATACTATTTTATATTATAATAATTTCATGTGTATACACCTGAGATACTGCAATGTACTTTTAGAGTTGATTAAGTATTTATTTAAAAAGCTACTTCAGGAAGATTACACTAGTATTTTTTTACAGAAATTCTTATTTAAAAGGCAGTTTGAAAGAGAGTAAAAGTAAACAAGACAGAAAACAGACTAACATTTCTACAACACTAGATGACAAGACATTCTCTTGAGTCTCAAAACATAAATAAACTGCATTAACCTTTAAGATTTATGAGACATTATCACATCAAAAATGTTAGAGGAAGCCATGGGATGGCCTTATGAAACATAGCACTGAGACCCATCATCATGTGTACAGTGGAAAACTTAGCAACCAACCTGATGAAGTCACTGAAATTGGCCATCATGGGAGTTAGTTGAAATTAAAGACCCCAATTATCAAATACATGCAACAGGATACAGGAAGGTCAATGGCAGTGAAGCTGTCCAAGTTTCTGGGTTATGAACCCTGGAGACTCATAAACCAACACGCACTCCCAAGTCAAAAGCATGAGGAGAATCTTAATGAGCTGGGTAGGATAATGAGGAAGGATGAAAGCAAGGGCAGATGCAAGGATGTGCGCCTCAGGAAGCTGGATCCCACTGTTTCGATGTTGTTGAAAACAAAAGAAAGGAAAAATGATTTTCTCTAAAATCAACCCTGGAAAACTACCATTGTTCTACTTTTGAAATCATGCAGTATTAAAAAGAGCGGGCAACAGGAAAACTCTCTGCAGTTGAAAAAGCATAGTAGAAAGCTGTGTTGATCACAAATGTGAAATGTGAAATAAAACTTTAAAATGAGCTAAAAGATAAGAGGGAAATGACAGGTGATATTTAATAACATCGGGATCTAAGTTACAATGTATCAGAAATTATATTACTGAAGAAGAGGAAGAGGGAGAAAACAGATTATTCAAATGTATTTTATATTATATATTAAACACTAGCTGAAGGAAGTTATATAATTGCAGGAGAACCAAAGCTGGATGATTCAAATCCAAGTGAAATTATATAAAGAAATACAAACAGGTATAGCCTTAAAACCAAATGATTGGAAAAGAACATTTGGTGTTCTTCAAAAGTGAAGGAAGAATTCTCAACTGAATTTAAAATAAAATAACTTGATTTAAAGTTGATTAAATTCGCTAATAAACCAAAGTAAATAAATAGGTTAATTTTATATAATTTGAGCTTTCTATTAAACAGAGAGACAAAAGGTCATGTTTCCTTTGGAGAAATAGCATTAAATAGCTGGTGTGCAGAGTGATATTTGATAGTTATTTGACAATTTTTCAGGCTCTGCTAAGGGTTGCTAATACTCTAAAGGTTGTTAATTTGGGGATGGCATTCATTTGTACTCTAAGATATATGCTATGATGTCCAAACATAAATTAATATTAGTGGATATCAGTGGATATGATCAGTAAATAGACATGCAATAATTAACATTACTCAGGCAATGATAATTATTGATGGCACGCTCAAGACTTGTACAGGTTCAAACCAGAAATAATCTCAGGGTCGAGAAGAGGAAATTGTCAAATTCCCACTGCTAACCAAGAAACTATTTTCAATTGATGTCCTTTGGTAAAGAGAAAATTGGTTTTCTCCCATGGAGTGTAATTGACTCCAACAAAATTCATGTTAGGGCTGATTCCCAGGAATAGTGGTTAGCCAACCCACTTTCTTTTTTTCTTTTTTTTTTCAAAATTCAGATCTCTTCTCATTTTCAGTAGTAAGGTTTGTGTATTCTGGTAGTGCTCAAAAGACAGTGGTTCCCGTTTCCCGACTCCACCCCCTTTTGGCTTAATCGGTCGAAGTCCTTAAAGTCCACCCTGGATCCTCTTCCTACCCCTTCATCATCACTCTATATAATATCCAGCTTCAGTCCTCCAGACTCACTTGTTCTTGCCTAGGTTTTAGTCCTTTCTACTCAAGAAGTCTCACAAGTTTTTCAGTAGTCAACCTCAGGGCATTCATCACAACATGAGTCTCACATCACTTTCTGAGAAAATTCTTCAACACTTAATCTTACTTTTAAACATTCTTACACATAATTCTTGATTTGAGAATTCACCAAAAATTATGTTATGTGTATTAGTTATAAATGTTTATGACTTACGTTAACCCTAAGCTTTGTGATGGCCCCAGTTAGGGGTTTTCTAAACCGTCAGGTTCTGTATTTCAGAGAAGTGTGTCATGAGAAGCAATTTTTATTCTGGCAATTTCAGTAGTCTTTGTCTTTACTTCCTGACAATGAATATATCTTCAAGAGAATCTTCTCCCTGTTGTTCTTACATGACTTCTTTCAGACATCACTTTCTCTTCCTTTGTATCTCTAATTATCCTTACTCACTGCTGAGTTTACATGGAATCCACATTTAAGAGTTTGTCTCATTAATTAAAATACACCAAGACTGTTTAGAATATCAAGTATAAAAGCATTGCAATAGATAGTGTAACATATAAAAGCCACAACTAAAAATGTCCAATGTATTAAACAGGATTAGCATCTCAGGGCAAAAAGTGAATACTATAAATGTTATTTGTTAAAGAAAGTTTACTACAAAGAGATGCCGTTGAGTTTGGGAGGGATTTTTCATTGTCATTTGGGTCAAAGTGTTTCACATATATTCAGTGTCAGAAAGAACATGTCATTGTGTAGTTATCATGTTTTGTTAATATACAATAATTATCAGAGACTTCTGCTTTGTGGATACAAAATCCCAGTTGATTCTTTAGAAACACTTTAAAAATGTAAGTATTTAATTTTTTTCTTGAAAACTGAACAATCTCAAATCATCAAAAATAATTTTACCAAATATCAAATGTACCACTACAATTCAATTTGATAAGTTGATAAAAAGTTAATAATTTGTTGATTTGTGTAGTTCAATTAAAAATGTGATTATAAAGGTACACATGTTAGTTTACAATCAAAATCTAAAGTGATATCATGAAAATATTGAGAGGAAACAGGAAGAGTAATATGAGCAACTCTCACTCAATTCTTTTAGATAATAGATTTTATACAGACTTATTCTGTAATCTGTACATTTTCTTTCTCCGATTAAAAGCCATGCTAAATCTGAAACTGAACATTCAGAAAAACAGGATAAATATGTTATCTGAGTTACTTTTATAGTGTTCCCTGTTTAATAGGATCGACTTTATAAATGCTTCAGGCAACTAAGCTCCATGAAAAGCCAAAATGTAAACTAACACAAAATATTGTGTGTGGGCAGAATGACATTTAACTTTACTTTGTTTGTATAATTCCAAGTAGGAAGTAGCATCAAGAGGAGGATGGAAAGATAATTGTTATTATTGCCACTTGAAAAGCTATTCTGTTGACTAGAATACAGATTATGGAAATATTTTATCTAATTATCAGAATGTTATCCCAATTAATGTTGCTTTGGAAATAGTCACTAAACATTTCAATAGCCTTTTGTGTTAGTTAATAATTCCATCATTTGAAACTGTCAGCTAGAATACCTTCCTTTTTGTTAATAGCACGAAGAAAGTCATATACCAAGGTGAAACTAATCAAGTGTAATTTTTACACAATGTAGTACTTTAACATTTATTGTAGGGCTTGGAATTGAATATTTTACAGGGATTTGACTTATGTAAGTGAAAGTGATTTTACATCTGCCTCTCACAGATAAATGGGACTGTATATAAGAAAGCATGTTTTTGTTAAGCAAAATTTTACACACTTTTAAAGCGGTAGATGAAATTTTCAACATCACACACGTTTACTTCATTCACTTGCTTATTTTAGGCTTTGTTCAAAGAATGACTATAATTATCTATTCTAAAGAATGCTAGTGATATAATAATTAGGCAAGGTGAACCAGTATTGATAGGTCCAGCCAAAATAAAGTTAAATAATATTTATATGTATGTAAAAATACAGCATTGATTTTTAATTTTAAGAATCCCAGATTTATTTGTTTGTTCATCTATCAGCAAGTCACCCAGCTTCATATGCACTAAACCTTAATTCTTTGTGCACTCCATTAGACTAAAACAGTTTGTATTTTATTTTGTTGGTTTCTGATGGCGTGTTACTTACCTGTGGAAATATAAATCAATCATTTGTATTATTTGATAATTATTGATTTCTAATAACTATAAACCCAACTATGCTGCCATAGTAGTGGCACATGGCATTAATCTCAGACTTCTGTAGACTGTGGCAGGAGTGTATTTGTGAGTTTGAGTCTACCTTGATCTACATAGAAGGTTCCAGGCCTCCCAGTGCTATTAACTTAGAAAAAAAAATGATTAAGGTGATTTTACCTCTCTTTGCAATAAGATTCATTAACAAGCCCATCTGAAGACTTTGACTTCGTCATTTGTATTAGGCAATTTGATTATGCAATATTTGGGTTCACATTCCTTGACACTCTAGAATACATTTTCCTGAATCTATAAATGTATCTTCACTTAGAAAAATGTCCTTTCAGTCAACTAGTTTGTCTCACTATATGCTCGCTTTGCCTTCGATATTCTCTAAGTTGCATGCTGTAGCTTTTGAATCTGTACAGCATTTCACTGTCATTCCAATCAATGTTTTACTTTCATTTGTCCAGACTTTGGATGACAACCCTTCATCTAACTTCAAGGTCACAAAGTAATTTTGTTTTTCTACCTAAATTTTATAAAATTTGTTGGGTCAGCTAGAGGTGAATGTCTCTTGACTTTTCCTTTGATTCTTAATCTTTCAGATTTTCCTTGCATTACATTTGTTAAATTTGGATTGTAACCTTGGATATTAGAGTTTCTCATGGATACTCTAAATTCTTTTATAATGACTTTAAGATTATTTCTCTTACTAAGTAGGTAATTTGGCCAGGGTTATGCCTCAGTTTTCTGTTTCTTCTAAGACATAAGTGTTTAAACAAAGAACTTAGGGTTTCCTAACTTACCTTTTTTTTTCTCCAAACAATGTACATTACTGATGTCTGAAGATTTTACAGAACATATCCTGTTCTATTTTACATAGACTTTAAATACCTACTCTCTTTCTTTGCTTTTCCAGTCAAAATGGAGAGCCTCCTATAAGCGTGGCAACTCACTGTGACCAGTTTTCAAACAAAAACAACTTTATTCACCTGTAGGCACAACTGGGGAATAAAAAAAATTCAGCTAACAGATAAAAAAAAAAGAATCTCAGTTTTATTCAAGGTACCATTAAAACTACTATCCATAATTAGCAATTTTATGATAAAATTGCTTGGTTAGTGAAACAATTTCGATATTATGATTTAAAAATGGAATTTGGTTGAGCAACCGACAAGTAAAGTGAACAGAAAGTAAAACACATGTATGACTTATTCTATAATCTAAACATTTCAAATATATGTATATGTATATATATACAAAATGAGTATATAAAATATACATACATGTATATTAGCATATATTTATATAGACATTAGTTATCCATCAACTGATTCATCCATCCAGCTATCCATTCATCAGTTCTTCTGAAGTACCTTTTGTGTCAATTATTTATTCTTGATTCTTGCATAATTGAGCATTACAGACTGGAAATCGGCTTTCTAATCTACAAAAGTAACCTATGTGTGTGTTGTGCTAACACAGATTGTGCGCTAGTTGGGGATAATCAGACAACGCAGACAAACAATCTCAGTGTCTGATGCACAAAACCTCATGGTTAGGCTTCTAGGTGGTATCCTTTGATATGCCCTGTATTATGCAGGGTTCTCTAGAGTCATAAAATTTATGGAATGTCTCTATATATTAAGGGAAATTATTGGAAGGACTTACAGTCTGCAGTCCAACTAATCCAACAATGGGCAGCTATGACTGGGAAGCTCAAGAATCTAGCAGTTGCTTAGTCCCATGAGGTTTGATATTTCATCTAGTTTTCTGTATAAGCTGGAATTCTAAAGAAGTAGGTTCCAACAGACGTACTGGCAAGTAAGTGCAAGCAGGCAAAGAAGAAGAAAGCCTTCTTTCATCCATTGTCCTTTGGTAGGCCTCCAGCAGAAGGTATGGCACAAATTAAAGGTGTGTACAACGATGCCTGGACCTAAGCTATTCTTTACTTGAAACTTGCTCTGTCCCAGGCTGGCTGTGAACTCAGATATCTGCTTGTCTCTGTCTCTTGTGATTAAAGGCTTGTACCACTTTGCCTGGTCCTAAGATTTTTATGGCCACTATCCTGCAAGGTCCAGATCTCAGGAGTTCTCTCTATTTCTGGATTGTAGTTCATCTCAAATATAGTCAAGTTGACAACTGAGTATAGCCAAACATGTCCCTTTCCATTCAAAGTGGTGTCTTATATCACCTTTTATAATCCATTCTAGTGCCTAGCAATGGTAACACTTCAACGATTTCTTGCCAAAGTATATCTTAAATAAAATAAATTTTCTTCATGAATTACTTCTTCTTGTCAACTTGGTTTAAAATTACTTAGACATATAAATATCTAGGTGTATCTGTAAGGGCATGTCTAGAAAGGTTTAACAGGAGAAGGAATGCCCACCTATAATTGGGTAACCCACATCTATTTGGTGGGTCTCTTCAAAGGAATTAAGAGCAGAAAAGGAGTTTAGTATTATCTGAGCCATTGTCTACCTTTCCCAAATTTTTGGCTGTTGAAGTAATGTTTTCAGTCCTCTTTTCCCTTTGATGTCATGCCTTCCTCACTACCATGGAGTGTATTCCCTTAAGTTGTAAGACAAAATAAATATCCTGTATTCCTTCAGGTTTCTTTCTTTTGGATATCATCTAATACTTTCTCATATCAATGAAACTTGTAAACAATATAATGTCTAATAATAATTTCTAGTGTCATTCCTTTCCCTCCTTTGATATTTCCGTAAGGCAATTTCTTCTAGTAAACCTGTTGGTCTAAGTATGTATTTAAATTTTCTGAAACATTCTTTACTTTTAATATTGTTTGCTGTGCATAATATAAATAGAGTTAAATTACAATTAAATTATTCACTGGGCTAATTTTTCTTTAATAATGAAGAAATAAGTGGACAGATGTAATTGAGACCAGTAGATTTTAGTTTTTACTTCCGAAGTCAGTAAAAACATTAAATAACGTATGGAAACATTCTTCTTGTATATTAGTTCAACTTTGAAGAAATCATAGTTTATGAAAAAGATAAATCACTTGCCCTTATTTCTGTAATAATTATTCTTAAATATATGAGAAAATCAAATAAGGGATAAATTGTGAATTCTTGCTGCATTCTTTAAGAATTATTCTGTTCTTAAACAATGTACTTAATAATTCTAAATAGATTTTTCCCACTAGACGTGAATCATACTGAAAGAGGAAACTGTGAAAGTTATATTTTTAATAAATATTGGAGGAACACTATGCCATTTATAAAGATATTTTCAAAAATTATTGTTTTATTTCTTATTATTCTTTTTTCTTTAATCTTTCATCTGGACTATAAAAAGTCCAGTCTTTATCCACTTCCAGGTCTTCCCTCTGATTGTTCCTCATTCCCTAACTCTTCCCTACCCTATATCTCCAAGAGGATGTCCCCACCCCACCAGATGTCACCATTCCCTGGGGCCTCAAATCTCTTGAGGGTTAGGTGCATCTTCTCTCATTATGTTCATACCAGGAAGTCCTCTGCTATATATGTGTTGGAGGCCTCATATCAGCTGGTGTATGCTTCCTGGTTGGTTGTTCAGTGCCAGAGGGATCTCAGGTGTCCAGGTTAGTTGATACAACTGATTCTCCTACAGGGTCACTCTCCTCCTCAGCTTCTTCCAGCTTTTCCCTAATTCAACCACAGAGGTCAGCAGTTTCTGTCCATTGGTTGGGTTTAAGTATCTACATCTGACTCTTTCAGTTGCCTGTTGGGCTTTTCAGAGGACATCTTAGTAGGCTCCTGTTTGTCAGCACACTATAGAATCAGTAATAGTGTCAGGCCTTGGGGCCTCCCCTTCAGCTTGATCTCAATTTGGGCCTGTCACTGGACCTCCTTTTCCTCGGGCTCTTCTCCATTTTTGTCACTGCAGTTCTTTCAGACAGGAAAAATTCTGAGTCAGAGGTTTTGACTGTTGGGATGGCAGCCCCATCCTTCCAGTTGAAGTCCTGTCTTTCTACTCGAGGTGGACTGACTCTACAAGTTCCCACTACCCATATTGTTTTCTAATAACATGCACATCTTTACTACTTTTCAATTTAATTCCTCTCATTGTATTTGCATAGTTCTCTTTAAATTCATCAAAATTTTGGTAACATTGCTCTCATAGTTTCCTTAGGGTTTCCATTGTCCCAAACATGCCTCCCCCCCCTCCCAATTCATTTGTCTCCCTCAGTGGAGGGACTGGGACACCAAAGCAGCCACAAAACCTTCAACCTACAATGTATCTTCCACTAAAGATGTACTGGGGTAAAGATGTGCAGAAATGTGGAAGTGACCAGCCTGTAGAAGAGTTTTTATCCAGCAACGTGGTTGTTTTGGCAATGGAACACATCTAAAGACCTTCTAGTTCTATGTGACCTGGCTAGAATGACACATTTTTAATCACTCTGGCTGTAGAGAGATACATATCTTTAATCCATTAGGACTAGAATACCACACAACTTTTATAGACACCTTTAATTTCAAACAATTATGTCTAATTGAAATACAAAGTGACAAATTAGGGAAAACTTTGACAGAATGAGTCAGAAATAGAATACGCCCAACTTTCCTAAGAACAGACAGGAACAAGAGGCTACTTAAGAGCAGAGCAGAGTGAGTCAGGGGGAGAGAAGTTCAGTGAGTGCAGTTCAAGCATGTTCAGATAATGCAATCCAGTGGAGTTCAGTCGAATTTAGTTTATGTGCTTCATGCAGTGCAGGTCAGCAGAGGCAGTTGAAGCCAGAGAATAAGGAGCCAGAAATTTAAAAAAAATTGTCATAGTTAATTTAAGGCCAAGCAGAGCAATTCAGAAACAATTCCAAAATAGCCAGTTTGAATCAGTCATCTTGGAGAGGAGTTTGGGCCAGAACAGTTAAATTGAACCAGCCAGCCAGAGTTCAGGAAGAGCTGGAAAGTATGAGTTTATTCACCAGTGAGCCTTGAGCCTTGGAGAGGACAACTGAGGCACATGCCACTGGATCCACCCCATGCCTGACACTTCTTGTAGGGGCGGGAACCAGAGTCCAGATAGTTCAGAAGAAAACAAAAAGTCAATGATGTGCTATAATGATACTTATAATGACAGGAGCCTAGCATAATCATCATCATGAGAGAGATTTCATCCATCAACTAATGGTAGCAGGTACAGAGACCCACAGCCAAATACTAATCAGAGCTCAGGAAATCCTGTGCATGATGTGGAGGAAGGATTGTAAAAAACACATTTAAAAATGCCTAAAACTACATGGGCAACAGTTGTAAACTTTCCCTGAAAAAGTATTACTTATAATTTAATAAGAATATTAAGTAAATCAGTTATAGAATAAAAGTGAAGCTAGAGACATAACATGTATTTGTATATATATATATATATATACTAATATGAAAATCTATGAATTAAAATATAATTTAAATATGTTGAAGAAATGGTAACATGAATATGACAATATGTGATGTAGGATAATTTTAATATTCTTAAGAATAGGAAGTAAAGAGTAGCATTGGAAAAATACCTGCATACTTTTAATATTTACAAATATGTAGGATAAAACAAAAATGAATGGAGAGATTATTGTTAAGCTACAAAAATATAGTGATGCCATAATAAAAATAAAACACTCAGAGTAATTAGATATAAACATGGATAGATTATTTCTCTCTTGACCATAATAATTATATTTAAGCATGGATGGATTATATCTGTCTTGGATATTCTTCCAAACATTTAAAACATTGCAAATTTTCTGAATAACATTTCAAATGATGATGTAATCTGTCTGATTCCATCATGATGGTAAACTAGAAAGTATTACCATCCTCCTGCTGGAAGGTATTAAAGTATTCCTCCTGCTGGAAGCTATTAAAAATATTTAAAAATTAAACAGACAAAACTGACACTGTGATTATACTAATGAATGGTCATGAAAACGAGTCATGAGAAAAAATAATTTAAAGCTAGGAAAAAGTATAATGAATGACAGTAAGGTGAAACTACCCTCTGTTCCTCTAGGCGTTGTAAAGCTAGACTTGGGGAAGTGAACTTTGATTTTCATAAACTTTCAGTACTCATCTCATGTGTCACGCCTTGTGGTAGGCATTACAAATACTTTTGAGGTGCCGAATGACAGTAACTTCAATGTAAGAAGGCATTAAATAAAAGGGCAGTTTTCCTACATCCCATGATGGGCCAAGAAGAGTCATATTGCCTAATACAAAGAGTTAGATATAAGGAAAAATATTTTGAATTAACATGTGAATCACACGTTTAATATATTTTCTGCTTTAAGCTCAGATGATGCATCGCTTCAGAATATTCTGAAACGGAACGAATAAAATGTCTCCTATACACTTGACAAATGTGAGTAGAGATGATGATGAAATAGTGACATGTCTCATAAATGCTTCTGTATATATTCCATGAAAAATAAGTTACAGTAAAATAAAAAAGAAACACATGAATTATTTCACACACTAAGTAAAACAGGGAAGTAGAGAAAAGAAATTAATTCAGACACAAAATTCTTTTCAATTTTTCAGACAATTTTTTATTGAATATTGTATTTACATTTCAGATGTTATTCCCTTACCCCATTCCCCCCACCCTCCTAGGAACCCCCTATCCCATCCCCCCTCCTCCTGCTTCTATGAGCATATGCCATACCCTCACACTCATACTTCCCACCCTCAAATTCTCCCACACTCGGCATCTAGCCTTCATAGGACCCGTATCTCCTCTCCTACTTATTCCCAATAACGCCATCCTCTCTTACATATACAGCTGGAGCCATTGGTCCCTCCCTATCTGCTCCCAGGCTGGTGGATTACACCCTGGGAGCTCTGGTTGGTTGGTATTATTGATAAAATTCTTTAATTGACTTAAACTTGGTGAAAGTTGGGTATTTTATCTGTCTCATTTAAAAGGATGGCACGAATATCGACAACATAATGCAACCTATGCTGAGTGTTATGGACACACATAGGTCCTACTTCACCTCAATCCGTACATTCTCGTGTCACCTCAAAGAGCCATGTTTCTTAGACCCAGACTTTCTCAGTTACTTCATAGAGACAGGCATTTCTGTGTGTCTGTGTGGTAGATTTCTGATGATCATGTGTACATTGGTGATTATTCTTTAGGACTATGGTCCTTTAAAATAACTACTCGTGTACAAAATGACTTATGTTAAAACCCCAGTATGCAATATGAACCAAAGGCATGTAGACATCATGTGCTCAGCTATGAGCAGATGTACCACTTCAGAGGTCATGCAGAACTAAGTCTAATCCGCATATAGTATACCAAGTATTAATAATGACAGTTTAAACAGTCACATGGTTTGTCTTTGTTTTGCTATCATTGTTCAAAAAAAACTCAGTCCTCTAATAAGATCAAAATAACCATGCACATTTCAAAATGGTGAAGACTTCTGTTCATGAACATTATATGGAAAATAAATAGTGAACTAAACTCCATCTTCACTCATAGAAAATATTCTTTTTTTTATAGTCCAGTAAAATTATTTTAATAATTTTAAAGGGAGTTCCTCCCTTTTCAATCTACAGTTCCTTCCCTCCCTCCCTCCTTCTCTCTCTCCCTCCTTTCTTCTTCTTCTTCTTCTTCTTCTTCTTCTTCTTCTTCTTCTTCTTCTTCTTCTTCTTCTTCTTTATTCTTGTTGATAAATACTTTATAACGTAGATGCCATCTTTAGCTGAAAGTAGTGCCAGAAGGTGTTGTAATTGGTACTACAATCTATAAATTCTGTTCACTATGGTAAGACATTAAATTTGAATAACATTGCTAATTTTCAACAAATAAATGGAACAAAAAGTGTGAATGGGAGAGTTGACCTGCTGTAAATGTCATTACTTGTCCAAGATCAGACCATTAATACTTTATTTCATAGTCAGTTCTATTTGGGCAATCTTTCTACTTACTAAAAGAGTTCATAATTTTTTCTTAAGATAATAAAAATTTGATAACCTTGCTTGCAACAATGGTAAAAAAGGAACATGTTTTCTTTGATAATGTTTGTAAGATGTAATCTCTTTTCAATATAGATAGTTTTATACAGGATACAATGTGGTATCTTTACAAGATGAAACATAATCTTCTCACAAAAATAGAAAAAAATAGTTTTGTGATTTAGGCACAATGAATTCTATTATATTTGTATTTTTTTAAAATATCAAGATTGAACTCAATTAAACTTGTAGTTGTTGAATGTTAATTATTGCTAAAGAAATATCTTTACCTTATTGCAGACCTACGCAAGTTGCAGAATATGAATATTTGAGAAAGTGTCTAGGGTCAATTTGCCAATGAGGGTGATTTGTGTGAGTTAGTTTCACACCACAAAATAAGAAACCAATTCACAGATGTTATCAAATTCCTTTTAATGCCCATCTTGCTAACTGTATACAGTTGGTAAATGAAACATCCAAAACAGAGTAGTTAAATACAGGATTATACTTCACCACTACCACCTCACCCACTCTGTAATTAGAAGAGATTGCTTTCTGAACTATAATCTGGTTATATTTAAACAGTGTACTCAGATATTTAAAAATCAAAACAAAACAACAAAAACAACAACAAAAAATAATAACAAAATAAACAACCAGCAACAAAAAAAAGAAAAATCAGAACATAAACTGAAAGAGAAAAATCTAAAATAAAGATCCAAGAAGAAGACCTAGCAATATAGTCTTATGAGTTTGAATATCTTCATAAAGAATAGTACTTTAAAAGTGTGAAGGAAATTTTATGTTATTATTAACATATTTATCTTCCACTTTAGAAGCATAAAATTAATTATTAAAGAGAAACTGCTTTGGGCATTGTAAATGTCACCATCTACTCTAGTTTTTGGCTCTGAGCTGTGGTCAGTTCCACTGAGCTTTTGTATATCAATATTTATACCAAGCCCTTGGGCAGCTTCATATTTATATATATGTAAACACATGTGCAATATTATATATTATATATATATATATAATACTTCATATAAGCTAATTCATTTCTTGTTTGTTTAAAATTTTTGGTTTTTTCAAGACAAAGTTTCTCTGTGTAACATCTGTGTCTCTCTTGGGTAGAACATAGTGGACTTAACCTCACAAAGATCTGCCTTCATCTGTCTCCGGTGTACGGGGATTAAAGGCATGAGTAATCACCTCACAGATCAAGCTAATTTGTTATTCAGAGGATCAAAACTTTTTCAGAACACAACTTGACATCTGAAATAATAGTTATTAAAAAAAAACTTGTTTAAGGAATTATTACCTCCTGTTTTCAATAAAGAACTCATATGCATGTAACTGACAGTTAGAGCTTCATACATCAGTGAAAAGGAAACTTTTCTCTCTGCAAAATTAATGAGCCCTTAGGGAGCAGTAACTACATACGCTCATAGGCTTGCAAACAGAGGTCTCCAACTGAGCTAACAGAGACATCCTCGTTTCCCAGTTCATCATTAATGTATAAAACTGTCCTGACTTTATTAAGAATATTTTTACATTTAATTTAATTTATTAGAAAATTTCACTGGAGTATTTTTTTTAGAGACTTAGAAGTAGCCCTCTGTGAGGAGATAATGCCTTATCTCCTTTTAACAAGATTATTAATTTCTGTGGGAATTGTGATTGGGTAATAGATTATGGGGATTAAGCAGCTGCACATCCAATTCTCACTCTCCTTCTATGAGAGAGAAATTTAATCGTTACGTCTACAAAGAAAGTGTTCCAAAACTCCAAGCAATTTCATTTATTTCTAATATTAGACTCTGTAAACACCTGTGCAATATAACATAAAATAGAGGGGTCATAAAATGCCAATATTGACAGTCGAATGTCTAAGTAGTGTTTATTTCTTCCAAGTGTCTTGATTAGATATCATTTTTATGTGTAAAATTTCATACTGGTTCCAGTGTTCTTTTTCATTATGGCTTATTTATTTCTAACATTCAATAGAGAGTCATATACAAGTCATAAAATCACTGCAATCTTTTCATATCAGATCCCAAATTGCATACTAGTCTGTATATAAGCTCAGTGTCTATTAATGAATCTGTTAATAATTAATCCTCATGGATATTAATTAACCATTGGCATTTACCTGTAGCCATTGTATTTAAAGGGAAAGTTCACCTTGAAATTTTTAACAGTACTATTATATTTTTATTAATGAAAATAAATTTCCTTTCTATATTAAATCATTATGAAAACATACAAAGATGTTTTGTATACTGATGTATAGAACATGTTTATTTGAAGTTAAGAAAGGATCATTAAAATGTCAAAGATAAATAGAAAGTTCATGAAGCATAGGAAATCATGCTGAAATTCATAGAATTTCTAAATTAAAATTACATAACTCAATTTAAATACAAGTGAATCTTTACATTTTAAATAAGCTTTTTGCTTATCAATAATGTCTTACTGTCAGATGCTTGCTTGTATCTTTAGAAGTTATTGACAAATTATATGTAAATGTTTTCATGTACAGAACATTATTTACAATCATGATTGAGAATAATGAATTCTTAGAGGGAAAGGAATATTTATATTTTGAGTACAACAAAAAATATATTAAAAACATTTACAATCATAGTTTTAAAATGCATATACCAAGATCTACCCCAAATCTACCATATTAAGAATTTGGAAAGATAAGACAAAAACATTCCATTTATACACATTCTTGGGTGGTTATAACGCATCGTTGTTTGTCTAAAATCCAATGCATAGAAAATGTAGGTCATATAAAAAGTAAAAGGAAAGAAAGTAAATTATATTTAGATACCAACCATACTATCTTTCATCTTCTATCTGTATTTAAATATTTTTTTATTCTTTTCTCCTTGGGTAAAATTTGATAGTATCTGTAGACAAATTTTACCACAAAGCCAATATATGTTTCTGAAAAGATGTGGATGTATGATATAACATTATCCTGTCCAAATTTGTACAGTGCATTTTTAACTCCCTCAAAATTTTTTGACGATTGTTACATACCCACCAAAATATGTGTCCTCGTGTTTAACACTTAAAATGGAAATGAAGGATGTTTTGGACAATGCTGTATACGTCTAAGTAGAAATGTCACTAATTGGTCATTACTTTAGTCATATAAACATTGTATTCCTTGATAAGGATATCTATTAAGATTCATCACTCATCCCAGAATTTACATGCTACCCACTGTTTACAATCTCAGGAAGCATTGGATGATATATAATGCCAAGAGAGGATAATGTCAAACAACTTCAGTTCTTGCAATGCCCACACTACTAATGGAATATCAGATAATACTGGAAAAATCACATAAAAGAAGTAATTTTAAAAATAATTTAAATGCTGTCATAGTTCTATCCTGTTTATGGTACCCAAAACAATTTGGTGAGGAAAGGGTTTATTTGACTTATAACTTCCAGGACACATTCCATCATTGAACGCATCCATGATAAAAACTTAAACAGGAATTTGAAGCAGAAAACTTATGGGGGATCCTGACTACTATCCTTGCACTCTAGTTCAGGGTATTAGCTTTTTCATATAGCTCAGGAACACCTGAAGAAGGAATGGTTTCATCCACAGTGGGCTATAACCTCCTCCAATTCACTATCAAGATAACCCTACATAGATGAGACCACAACCTACTCTGATCTGGGCAATCTCTCAGTTAAGGGTACTTTTCAGGTGAGTCAAAGGTGTCTTAATTTAACAGGTAATGTTAACTAGGATGCTGCCCTTCTTGTCCAATGAGTATAATAGTGCAAATTCTTCAGCTACTTTGTTCAAAGCATATAGCTTGTTTTGAAATCTCAGGACACGTCACAGGTGAATATATTGCTCTCAGGCAGATGTGTTATGGTCCTAGGCTCTTCAATATCCTGGTGGCTCCACTGCAACTGAGACTTCATCATAACCAATGACTACTTAAGGCCTTTCTGCAAGAATTCTCTGAGCCATTCACAAAGAACCATTTCTAAGCAAAACTCCATGACCCCCTCAATTGTACAGATCAACACATGTAGGTGATGCTTAGAAACTAATAGCCAAGGTTATTGTGAGAACAAAATTACCCTCTTTGGACTATATCCTCTATGTGCTAATCCTAGGTAACTATTTCCTTACTGTTCCACTGAAGCATGGAAAATATCAGCCCAGTGTGCTGATTTCTTATTAATGACATCGGACTCTTCAGCTCTGTCTTAAAGAACACAAAGATTTTTAACCATCATAACCTAAATACAGAAATCCAACTTGATTTTTTCGTTTGCTGGTATTTGTATGTATATAATTTCAGGGCTGACCATCTTGGAGCATTAGAAGATTAGAAGATCTGCTCTGAGGAAAGCTATCTCTCCCACTTTGAGAGTTCCTTGGTTTCCCATGATTCTTTGTCTAGAGGTAGAACCTTGTAATACTACTTTGTTCTGTTTCAACATCTTTTGTAGGTCATATTTAAGACAGCCATGTTATTGAGACAGACATGTTATTGAGTTTCCCTTTCATTTCCAGGAGATAGTATTACACAAAATACAATATTACAGAAGGAGTCCTGATCTTCTGGCTTACAATCTTTTCAGTCCCTCTTCCTTAGTATTCCTTTAGCTTAATGGTCAGGAATTGAATTGTACATATTACGCTAGGGTAGGCATGCCACAATCAGTTTCTCTGCCTTTGGACCTGCTGTAGTATTCTTTGGTCATTTGTATATATTTCAAAAACAGTTTTCCTTCAGGATAAGTCAATGCTACATTTATCTTAGGGAATAAAGATAAAGACTTAGAACCCAATTATAGCACATGGTACTTTAATTTAGAATGCAATTTAAAGTACACACAAGTAAAGCACAGGGTTCCTTCTATAATAAGGACTTTACTTCAACATCTGGGACACAACCAAGTCCAACATTCATAGCCTATATTGTTTTGAGGTTTCTTGGCCTACTTAAGCAATGTACAAGTGGATTTCTCATGTCTAACAAGCTTTTGTTAGATGTTCTGTTAGCAGCCATTCTTATTTACATTCCTGCCATTCTCTCACCCCTGACACTTCACAATCCATGCCTCAACAGGCCTCACTTCTCTCAGAGTGACTTTATCCAAGCTCTCACAAGAATGGCTCATTAAGCTGCTGATTACTCTGTGATTTTTTCAGCTTAAAGTTCTTACCAAAATTCACAATCCTCCCACTAAATACTTTCCAGGCATGCAAATCCACATGGCCATGTTCATCACAGCAAAACTTCAATTTCTGTCCTAAATTTTTCTTTTCTGTTGTGAGAAAATACTCTAAATAAAAGTACTAAGGGGTTAGTTGAGCACTGAAGAAATCAAGTAGTCATGGTTTCTATTCCACACTGCATCAGCTCTGACCAGGAACCTTACTTCACTCCCAAGAAGTCATCTGATGGTAATTAGAAGCTCATACATTTTTACTTTCCTTATATATCGTAGGACCACCTGTCCAGGGAATGGCACTCTGTTTTCCATCAACTAACAACCACTACAATTCCCACAGCCATGCCCAGATGCCAAAGTGATCTGTGGAATCTAATTGATGTTCCTTACACAGATGATTCTATGCTGAGTCCAGTTAACAATTAAGGGTGTCAAGCCAAATATATTCATTAAGCATTGCTTGTATCTAGTAGGAAGAGAAAGCAGGACATTCAAAAAATTGATAAGTAAATACAAGATGAATTTGGAGCTGATACTTTTCAATCTAAGTTCAAGTGTGCTTCAGTAGAATAGAGATCACTGAAAGATAAAGTTATAGCTATCTCAATTCCTTGGCATATACCCAAAGAACTTTATATCCTAACATAGACTTTCTTGCATATTCATGTTTTATTGCTGCTTTATTCACAATAGCGAGGAAATTGAACCAGGCTAGACATCCATCAACAGATGGGTAATGAAATTGTAGCATATAAGCACAATTGAGTTTTATTCAGCTGTAAAGAAACATGAAACCATGAAGCTTTTAAGAAAAAAATGGATTTTTCTGGAAAGCTTTATATTAAGCAAGGTAAGCTAGACAGAGAAAGACAAAAAAAAATCATGTTATCTCTGTGTGAAGATCCTGGCTTTCATTGTCTGTGTTTACAAACATAAGTAGGCATTATTTGTTAGAATAAGCTGTTAAAGTAGAAAGGAAGGTGGGGCAGGGAAAGACATTTTCAGTGGTACTAGGGCATCCGTGATTGGAAATCAGAAATGAAACAGAAATGTGGGTGGGAGGCAGAATGATACAAAGAAGGAGTCAAGGACAAT
The DNA here is from genome assembly GCF_004785775.1 of Grammomys surdaster. Taxonomy (NCBI): domain Eukaryota; kingdom Metazoa; phylum Chordata; class Mammalia; order Rodentia; family Muridae; genus Grammomys; species Grammomys surdaster. The sequence continues at coordinate 16,835,371 of NW_021604622.1, forward strand.
GATGACGACTATGAAAAAGGCCATCAGAAACAAATTTTGTTTGAAAAAATATTGAACATTGCCACTGTAAATGCTATTTGAACTCTGAAATAGAGTGAATTCAATTTCATTAAAAATTATAGTGCTTTAGCCCATAATTGTTAAATTAATGTAACATATTTATGCTAAGATTTCCATAAATGATAAATTTATGTCTAGATTTCTATAGGTATGCTCATATAGAAAAAAATATAGTGAGAACGTAAGAAATACATTTGGCTTAGGAATAGGGAAAAACAAATATCTTTCCAAGTTAAAGTATTATTTGTTACTGTTATTTAAACAATGTAGGTGTGTGTGTGTGTGTCTGTGTGTGTGTGTGTGTCTGTGTGTGTGTGTGTGTGTGTGTGTGTGATAAATGAGAATTATTAGAGAAATAAGTTAAAGAGCAGAGAGAAGTTTGGAAGTTGTTAGAATAGAGGATGTCCTTAGATTCTGTAAGGAAGTTGCTTTAAGAATTCAGTTTACATCCACAGTTCTAATCTCCTGCCCTGCTTCATGACTGCTGCCTGTCAGCACTGTCATAGAGAAAAGGACCAACAGATGACTGGATGTAGAGTCTGAATGATCTAAATAAGCTTCAGTGAATTTGAAACAAAATATTGAGCAAAACGCAGTCTTAGTTTATTTAACGTGTCCTTTTTTTAAAAAAATAATAAAACATTTTTAAACACAGCCTGGAAACCAAGTATAGTATGGGCTGAAAATCGGTTTATAGGTTTATGTAGTGAAATAATTTCTCTTTCAATAACTGAGGTTTTAGAGTGAATTTCTCAAAGTTTACCTAGATTCAACAAATTTCATGAGAAATAACCTTGGCAATTTTCTCCTTAGGGAATGAAAGTGAGATTGAAGAGCTATAGAGAGGGAAACATGGAGGAATTAGAGTTACATTTTCCCCGCTGGTTTATACTTTTCTCATTTACGGCATCATGTTTCTTTGTTTGTTTGTACTTCTATTCTTTGTTTGCTTAGGACATGACCCAAGAAAACTCAAGAATAGCAATGGTTAGAACAACTATGAAAAATCAAGGCTATGTTTTACTCTTTTTTGTCACAGAGTGTTGATAGAGAATTTCCCAACAATGTAGGCTGTTATTGATATTCTTGATCATCCACTGTAACTTGAAGCTAAGATCGTACTGCTGTAATTACCACATATTTTAGAGACAAGACACATATTATTTTTTTCCATCAAAATATACTTCTGGTCTGTTTGTTTTCAGAATGGAAGTTCCCATAACAAGTTACCAAAACAGTGGAAAAGAGTGATGCCAAACCAGGTCTGATGACCCGAATTATATCCCAGAACTCATGTATACATGGAAGGGGAGAACTGACTTTACAGAGTTTTATTCTGACTTCAACACACGTCATAGCACATATGTAACAGCATTCTCACACGGAAAACATCCCCCACACACTAATAATTAATAATTTTTAAAGGACATTGATTTCTGGGGCTAGATGCAAGAAAAAGAACAGCTTGTATGAATATTGAGAAGAGGAGAAATTAAAAGGGACAAAGTTTAACAAATATTCCATTTTTATGATTCAAATAAACTGAAAACTTTCTATGTCAGGAGTACCCGCATATTAAAGATGTGGAGACATCTTAGAAAAATATTAGATACGAACTTAACATATCTATAAAGAATATTAAACTCTTTGTTATACTCCTTTAATTGTTCATATTTTTTATTTTATATTTAGGTTTATTTTTTCTCTTATTGTTAATAGCAAGCTAATCCCAATTTTTGCAAAGCTGGAGGGCAAAAATGCAATCAAGTTTCTTCAGCTCCGTAACTGTGTGAAGCCTCTGTATATGGGATGCTTTTAGTCATTTGCATGCATACAATAAAAATTCAAAGCAGAAAATAAAGATGGGCTGTAATACCAAATCTCTAAGTATTAAATATGCAACATATGGAAATTAAACTCAAATGATGAATTTTGAAAACATATTGTAATCAGATCTCTTAAATTTGAAAATGGATGAGTAGAATTAGCCCTTAGGCACTGTTTCCAATGTCATGTTTTTCTTTAGCTAAACAAACCTTAAGCATTATTGTAGACTCCATTGCAAGTACTCTGTCAGAACTATATACCACAAAAAGAGAATTCATTCTTCAAGAAATGAAGTATTACAAAAATAATTTTAACTTTTCTCAGCTAATAAAGACGTTCCAAACACTAAGATGTAGAAATGTGTTCACATAAAAACCATAAAAATTACTTGATTATATTATTTTCTTAAGGAATACTAACAAGTTATAAAATCAAAATACTTTGAGGTTATAATAGTATTTACAACCAACATTGAAGAAGAAGCTCCAATTTATATTTTATTAATTACTATACTATATTTATTTGACCACTATATTTATTTCTATTTCTATAAACATATATTTACTTCATTCAAAATTGTTATTAGTAGTTGTTGTATACTAAATATTGATAAAGGAATGTAGGTGGAGAAAAAAATATATTGTAAATCTTGTCTTCAGGAAGCTTCACTTTTAGTGGTGAGCATTTAAAATAAAGAAACAGATAACAAGAAAATAATACAATAAAAATATTATAATTTCCAAATGGACAAATGGCAAGTGACTGAATTTTTTAAATGGAGCTCTTGCCCTGTGGATGACATCACAAAAGGATCTTAAACAGCTAAAAATCCTAAAAGGATCCTAAAAAGCCAAAATGCTAATGACACTTTTCTCAAGAAAAGAGTTAGGCAGTCAGAACAATGGCAGGATCACAGCTTGCTATACTGGTACACAACCATTTGATGTGTCATCTCTAGGCTAAAAGATGTGATCAAAACAGTACCTATCTTACAATTGATGTTTGAATGAGAAATGATCATTAAGACTTTGTAGACACAATGTGGGATTTCTCATTTAGTATGAACATTTTTGTTTCACCACATCAAGTTTCAGATGCTTGTTACAAACCTAGATAGAGATGTTGGATAACCTGTCAGGTTGGCACACCTAAAGCTCTGAAGACTCAGTTCTAGGAAGATTTGAGGCCATCAACTGGCTGAGCCCTGTAGAGGAATTTTAATCTTGCAACATGGCTGAGCTGGCAGAAGATCAGTCACATCCAAAGATCTAGGTCTGTGTAATCCCGCTGAAATTGAGACATGCCACACACCTTTAATCCTTCTGGTGGAAACATAGGACATATGCTTAGTATGCACCTTTAATGTGAAATTAGTTTGTAGAAGAAACTAGCCACATTTGAAAGTGGCATCTAATGGAAGGGCAGGCGATACAATGAATCAGAGTAAGATATGCGCAGCTCTGATGAAAACAGATAGGAAGCAAGACGTTATGAGAAGCTAAGGTAGAGAATCATTTGGGAGTCAGTGCAATGAATGAAATAGAGTTGAGTTCTTTCACGAGTTCATGCAGTTCAGTGCAGGTCAGCGGAGATAGTTGAAGCCAAAGTATTAGGAGCCAGTAGTTACCAAAAAATTGCTAGAGTTAACTTAAGGACAATCAGAGCAATTCAGTGAGAAGCTGGGAACAACCAGATAGAATGAATGACAGCCCTAACAGCTGAGTTGAACCAGCCAGTTGTGAAATTTCTCAGCAGTAAGCATCCAAGATAACATATAGAGATTCCACATGGAAAGGGGAACATAGCCCCAAATATTGGTTATGAAGAGGGCAGAGCATCGGAAATACTACAGAATATGGAATGAAACCAAAACAGAGACCAGGTTATTATATACAGAAAACAAACAAACAAAAAAAACCCCTCTACCGTGGAGAAGAGACAATGTAATAGAAGTGACATGGTGGCACACTCAGGGCAAAGCAACTGTAGGCACAATATATGGTTGCTTTCTTATTAGGAATTCTTGGCACAAAAAAGGGCAAATTAAGCCTCATACAAAATTATATTTGCTGTCTTCAAATGGCTGAAATCATAAAAGTCAGAACTGAGTATAAAATAGAATTAACAATGACGCATTATGTCCTTTTTAATAAAGTCAGATGGGAACGTAGATTGAAGAATCAAAGATCTTTTATTTTATTGACCATTGCATTAGTGTGTTATTTTATATAAAGAATCTCTCACTTGAAAATTCCATTTTCCTTTTGTAGGTATGGATAAAGAGTTGATTATTTCCCCTTTCTGCTAAGTACAATAACAAAATAACACATAATAAAATAAAAAACCAATAACTGAGGGTCACTATGTATGACTGGGACTGTACACAACAGTGAGAAAAAAACTAAGACATAACCTCGAGATCACGTAGTCTCAGTTGTGAAATGTGGCAAGGCAATTCCTTACAGCCAGAAAATACAATGAGAGCCATGATTTAGGGGGTGTTCTACTACATCCTTAGGTAAGTTTAATATTAATAATGCCACAGCAGTGATTTAAAGTTACTGATTATGGAAACCTGTAAACTTTATTTAACATATATATGACAGATAGAATAGATAGATATAGATGAGATATAGATATAGATATAGATGATATAGATATAGATATAGATATAGATATAGATATAGATATAGATATAGATATAGATATAGATATAGATATAGATGATATAGGTATAGGTATAGGTATAGATATAGATATAGATAGATATAGATATAGATGATATAGATATAGATGATATAGAGATAGAGATAGAGATAGATGATATAGATATAGATGATATAGATATAGATATAGATATAGATAGAGATAGAGATAGAGATAGAGATAGAGATAGAGATAGAGATAGAGATAGAGATAGATGGTATAGGTATAGGTATAGGTATAGGTATAGATAGATATAGATATAGATATAGATGATATAGATATAGATGATATAGAGATAGAGATAGAGATAGATGATATAGATATAGATATAGATATAGATATAGATGATATAGATATAGATATAGATATAGATATAGATGATATAGATATAGATATAGATAGATATAAACTTAGAAGAGCTATGACATTGATAAAGTCCTTCATGGAGAATCAAAATCTATGTGCTTTGGGGTTCTATAGACTTCATACATACAAAGGTATACATGCAAAGGTAAAGTGACACATGGAAAGGAGGCCTATGCCAGTAGTCAGATATTGATGCAGACACTATAGTAAATGCTGGAATAAGAAAGACATTAGGCATCTCAAAGAATCTGTACAAAATCCACAGAACATGCGGGAGGAAAATCTAAGAAAAAAGACATCTTCGCAGAAGGAGCTGGAGGACTGGAACACTCCAGTGTAAAGAGAGTAACTGCTCATCATGTAAGCATCAGTGTTTGGTAAACTTGGGCTTGGAGAGATTCAATTATTCAGTGAATAAACAGTATATTTAAGTTGGCTCTCATGCTTCTTTGGAGGCAGATGTGATTGAAACCTGGTGTCCAGTGTCCTCTCAGCCTTCAATTTTCAGGGGCTTCACTGGGTCTCTATTTGTTTGATTTTAATTTTTCTGCAATAACAATTGACTCTTCTTCATAAGGCATATGTAAACATCATCTGTACGCTCACAAATAAAATCCCACTTTAGTGTTCCCTTTACTGATCTCCGTAGGATTATTCTATATCATTCCTAGTAGTGCTGCCAAGTCAATTTAATCAACCATCACTGGAAATTATTAAAACGTCTGTTGGATGCATAGATCTAATTTTTTTTTTTTGTTTTCAAGGAGCAAGTGCTATTTAAGAGACATGGCATAAAAATAGGTATAATGTTACTCACAAGTGCTGAAAACTATGCACAGTGAGATTAGCATCCAGGCAATTCAAGATTTCTTCCTGGAGATTCAGAGCAAATTACGTGGTGCAGCTGCAAATGGAAGCTGAGTGGGAGTCTGGCTGCTAGGAGAACACACGTCAGGCACAAAAAAAAAAAAAAAAAAGGCTGGTGACACTGAACTCTGGCACCCAAGTACAGGGAAATTCAGTGAGTGGCAGGAGGTTGTCACGGCTCAAAGGAAAACCAGCCTGCATTAGAGAAGATCTCCAGCTTTCTGAAAGTTTGATAGAAAGGTATTTCATAACTCTGAGAGATGAGTAGAGGGAGAGCAGAAGGTATTCTAGTTAACTTAATGCATTCCCACAGGGTTATTTTCAGTTTCAACTTTGACACTCAAAGAAGTTGCAAGCCACCATCCTAAATACACAACTAGAAAGAGCTGAACACACTGAAAAAAAAAATAACTTGGCAGATCTGTCAGGGAATTGAGGTCAGAGACTGCCATTTCTGCTCAGAGATGCACAGCTGAAATCTGCTTTTGAGGAACTGGGTCTGATGCAGCCTTATACTGGCTGAACTACGTCAGGGCTATTATAGTATCTTGGAGTTCTGGTGTCCGTATCTAGCAAAGCATAAGCGTGATGATACTTGAAGGCTAAAGATAAAACAACCACATTATTCCTAAGCGTTATCCTAAGGAACTTCATGTTTTCTTAGTCTAGATAGAGGATAAATCTCTTGTGGGAAGGCCAAGGAGAGGAATTGTTATCATTCTGAATTACACATCAAGTCTTTTGTATCCTAACCATACTTACTAGCTAACAGGAAAAATGTACTTTTAGGGGTTTAGTGTGTGCGTGTGTGTGTGTCTGTGTGTGTAATTAAATCATTATTATTTTTCAACATATTTCCTTCACATGGGTAAACGCAAGCCTAGTTAACTGAGTTCTAAGGAAAAAGACCAAAGATGTCAGCAGGCAAAAAAAAGAGACAGGATCTGGGAGAATATTGTGTACTTGTGCAAGACACAACCCTTAGGCATAGCTTTACTAATGCTCTGAGACTCTGTAATAACTAAGGGATATATTTGAATAGCTCTAGTACAGCACCCATGCATTTGTATGAAATAATGCAAGACACACAGATTTTCTAAAGCGGAACATACCAGAAAACTCAAATAAAGGGGGAGGGGCATAACTATCATTAGAAAAAAAATAGAAAATTTTATTTCTACAATTAAAGATATTCCTAACAATGTAGTAAAAGTGAAATAGATTCTAGCATCAATGGGGAATGAAGAGGTGTAAAATTGAATAGGTATACAAAAAATTATGACTAACATGCTAAAGACTCCAGTGGAAAAAAAATGGAATTATGGGAGTGGGGTTAAAACTACAGTCAGTGTCACCGAAACTAAGTTACAATGAATGCTAAGTTAAGAATCCCCTGAAGAGCCCCTGAAATGAAGACCATGGAAATGAAAAATGTCATGGATCTTGAAACATTCCCTACTGAAACATAAAGATAAAATAAGTAATGGAAACTTATAGAAGAGTAATGAAACATACAAGACATGCAATTAAAATACAGCAGAGAATATGATAAAAATTGGTATTTCCTTAAAAGAAACACATATGGTATATCATATCCAGTGGCAGGCAGTAAACACAAACACACACACACACACAACTATTTGGAAGAATGGATAGATTCACAGAACCATTTTGTGGAACAGGTGAAACTGATAATTAAAACAGGCTTCTTATCAGAAAGGAGTAAAGTACGCAAACATTTAAAAAATGACAATAATGTAATTTTTTATCTCATTGAAATATAACCTGAAAGAAGAATAATACAAAAAGTTAAGGAACTTTTTAAAAATCAGAATATAAGTTACCTGTATAACATATTAAAAGGAACATAACAGTCTCCAGATAGAAAAGGAGAAATTTGCATGTGTAAAATGAAAATTGTTCAAGGGAGACAAAATTAAGGAAGCGAATGTAACATTTTGACCCTAAATCTTATTTTATTTCCAATAATAACTCGTTTGAACCCACTATGGCAATGTGAGTGTCTGGCTGTATGGAAGAAGAAAGTAGCAGTCGGTGACATCAGGAGACAAGAAGAGGGTAGAATAGTCATTATGGAGTGAGAAGACAGAACAGAGATCAGGTTAGCAGCTGGATTGTCCTATCCAGAGGTGATGAGCAGGTTGTCTCACATGGAAAGTTGAAAACAGCTGAGAATGTTTGACGGCAAAGATTCAACAGGGGTCAGAGAGAAGGTTTTGAATGCTTTCCTCAGCAAGAGGTTGTATATTTTCGAAAGGATATTTTAAATATGGAGAAAATATGAAACTCTTACAGATTTTGTTAACGTTAGAATTTCAGCACTGACTTTTTGGTTGCAGCAGAGTTGTGATACTGAAAAAAAAATCAGGTAAAAGAAGAAATCAGTGCCTCTGGATACTGCCTGTGCTTTTTTCATAATATATTGTGAAATAAAACCATGTAGAAGTATGAAAATATGAAAATGCAAGGGACACTATAATAGGAGTTATAAAGAAAATAGAATGTGGATAAATTTTACCACCCTACTAGAATATAGATAATACTCAACAGTGTGCTGTGCTCTTAGAGTCAGTGAGACATTTGGAAACTCACTATTTTTCCAAAAATTCAAAAACACATAAACAGTCAATCTCCCTTCTCCTCCTTCCTTTTCTTCTTTCATTCCTTTCCTCCAAGCCCAGACAACCTACTACCAAAGTCTTCTGATCTATGTTCAATGTAATGAAAAGAGACTTCCAAATTGCCTACAATATATAAAACTTACACTCTATCTACAGACTTTTTCAGACATTGGAATTGAAATATTACTGCTTAGGATTTTCTCAAAAGTCCACTTATAGCCAAGTGGACCTTGGGTAGGTGTTGTGATTTATGATCACTGATCCTTGTCCACCAAAGAGGATCAAGTCTAAATCAGGACCTAATGGCTGTGAATCGGGAAGATATACCCCAAATCATCAGTTATATTTTCATTTAACACAATGGCTTGGGAACAAAGCTGTGATGCATTAAATAAATCTCTCAAGTAGCCTCAGCATTTATTTTTCTAAGATGTGATATTTCCTTATTTTTTTTTCTTGAAGTGAATCCATTAATATAAGAGCAATTGCTAATAGGCTTACTAATACATTTTCTGATAAATCATCTCTTTCCTACTGACAGTTTTGTTCTTAAAATATTGTAAAATGATAAGCTGAAACTAAGTTATTCCTAAAAGGCAAAGATCTTTGATTTGTGTTGCCTATGGAAATGTGTGGGAGATGAATTGTTCCTTTAGGTATTTTAAAGGAGCTGATTTACTACTATGTGGTGATGTGCCTCCTGACTCATACCAAGGAGACCAGTAAGAAGACCCAAGCACCGTACAGACAAACCTGGTCCTTGTACTCTGCCTTTGGATGGTCAGCAGTGTAGCATTTTACATATCACAGGCAAACTAGCTTTAAGCTTCTCTAGTTACTCTCTCCTGATAGAGTTCCTTTGTAGCTTAGAAATATTTTAACTGTCTTTACTTAAAAGCAGCTGCATTATGTCTTCGTATAAAATTTCAAAGACATTTCTCCATATCATTTTTATTTGTACTTTAAGAAGGTATCTGTAAGAAGAGTAAGAGTGTCTTTGTCATTAAGAATGAAGAGTAATAAAACAAAGATTAATGATATATTTTTAACCAGAGGGTGAGGAGTGCCTTGTCTCTAAAAGGACCTTTTCTATAGTAGCTGAAATGCTGTTGTAGGAATCTTTCCTTGTAGGAATCTACTCTGAAGAGAAAAATTAAACTGATATGGTCTAGAAGTGGCTGAAGGGGACAGTGAACAACACAGGGAGGAAAAACAGTACTTCTTCCCAGGGGAAGACTAAACATTCATAAATCACTTCTCTTTAGCTGTGCCAAGAGACTTTTTTACCCAGGTCGTACACACACTAGTTTAAAAAATGTCCTATGATGGATGCTGTTTACTTTTTGATGCTAAAGCACACAACACATACACACAATATGACAAGTGCTTCCTGAAAACTTCAAGTGCATAATAGAGTGTTCATTACACATTTACTGCCAATCCATTTTTATATGCACTGAGCAACGGCTATCCTTTCTCCTGGATTTTGACAGCTACCTGTATTTCTATTTCTACGATGTTATTACTTTAGATACCTCATACAATTTTTGGCTGCAGCCAGTATTTCTTCTCCTTGTTTTATAACCCACAGTCTCATATATTCTGAAAATATTTATGGAAAAACTCCAGAATAATTTATAAGTTTTTAATTGTTGGGAATTTGATTAAAATTCTGAGTCATTGTTCATCAGACCTAGGATGCTAATATCCTTTTGCACAGCACAGCACTTTGCTTACAGATTCTACTCATTAGCCACTTAGCAACAGTTTCAGTTTGACCTCTCCGTTGTTATTACTGCTCGTGTGTTCAAGGAACTCATTAGTGGTCAATATAGCACATGTTACTTCATTCCACGCACTAAATCGCAGCATGTATATACTATATAATATAATATTATTATAACTAGATGATATAGTTATCTAAAAATATATACACATATACATATATGCATACAATTACATACATGTATGAACATATATATGCATTTGTAAGATCAAAAAGAAGTCTACACTCATATAAATTTTTGCTATAGAAATGGAATTCTTATAGATCAATAAGTGCATATACATATTCACAGGTGATTAGAGTCACCTGACACCATTTGTTAATGAGTCTCACCTCTTTTCCTATTGAGTTTTTTGAAAGAATTGTTAAATTGTCAAAAATAAGTTGACATTTTCAATAAATGTCTAAGAAGTCTTTCACTGATTTGATGAAATTTCGGCATTATGTCAACATCATGATGATTAATTACTGAAACAAGTGGTGTTTAAAAAGTGAGGGAGGGCTTCAATATTGTTTTTATTCTCAGAAAACTATTTTAACTACTTAGAGTGTGTTATGACTCCCTATTATTGTTTGGAATCCATTTTTGTTTCTAGAATGTGTCCGATAAGACTTCAAAGGACTTTTCTGACCTTTCAAATTGTGTTAGAAAGACAACAGTGGAGATTTAGAAGGCTGGTGTGACTATACTGTGAAGAATGAGTGTCAAGAGACCCCAAGTGCAGAGAAAATCCTCAATTTGGATAATTTTTGTGAAATGGAATAAGTATAAAGTTGCACAAGTTTCCACCGTAATACATATGAAATGGAATTTCAATAGCTGAGTTTCAACATTCTACTGTTATGTGTATTTATAAAGCAGCCTCTCTCATTTAAAATGTTCAAAATGGACATTTTGAATTAAAATCCTCTAAATACGGAATGAGACAGAGACACAGTAGAATGTGATTTTCTTTAGGAAGGTTCATTGCTAAAATTTTGATAAGTAGTTTATTTCCCTATGTGAAATATGAACATTTAAAGGGCATATATCTGGAAACAAAGTAACCAAAATCAGGATCAAGCTTCTAGAACACATATATGATGATAATATTTCAGTATAGAAAACTTTGTCATAATGGAAAACATAATGAAGAAACAACAAGCCACACAGAAAAATTTTCTCCTATATGATTCAGAATAATAACACAGACACATACACATATACACAATCACACACACACACACAGAGAGAGAGAGAGAGAGACAGAGACAGAGACAGAGACAGAGAGACAGAGAGACAAAGAGACAGACAGAGACAGAGACAGACAGAGAGCGTGCATAGAGGTATGCCAGCAGGTTATCCATACTTATGTTTATGTTGAGAGTATTCCTGATTCCAACTTTAGACCAATTAATAATTGTTTTTTTTTATCATTGTACAAACTTTCATTTGTATACATTTATGTGATGGGGAGAATACTTATTTATTTCTATTACATAAATTATAATGCTATTATCAGTAACCCTGAACTTCTCACATTTTTTTTCAATGGGAACATGGTCAGGAAAACAACCGTAAAGTACATAATACTGTTTTTGTCTGATAATTCAGTCTCTAATAGAAGTTTTTGTTGGAAAAATCCATAGCTTACAACTATGAACACTGGGCATGAAATATACCCAGGGACCACTACACATAAAACCTCTGCTTGTGTTTCATACAAAGTTAATCCAATTTCCTCCCTAGGTCCTCTATCAGATATTGCTAGAAAGAATGCTGTCTCAAAGACATCTAGTTTTATTTTATTGTTATTATTGGTTTTATTTTATTTACTTTTACAAATTGAACACATAGGTATTGGACACTCTCTCAACTGGGACTGTCCTTTGGTTACATTCAAAGTACCAACAAGAAAAAAAAAACAACTAAATGGTGTAAACAGTGTCCCCAAATTCTTCCAAACCAAACATTCCAATATACTTTTTCACCAATACGCAATTGAATTTGTCCCCCTTTTCCCCAGAAGTACCTGCTTAAATTTGGTATGGAGTAAAACCTACTTTAGTCAAGAGAATATTAATCTGTCTTGACATTTTAAAACCCTGTAGCTTTCAACACTTTCCTGCATAGGATCCTCCTTAATCTTCACAGCATCCTGTCTCTCAGCACGGAGGAGACTGATACAGAAGGTGACCGCACAGCTTGCACTTGAAGGAGTGGAGACACAGCCTCTGTTTTCATAGTTAAATCTACTTTTCTCAGATGGAAGCGCACGCTGTGCTTGTTTGTAGCACAATTATTTTCTTTGGGACACAAATAAGCCCCTCAAAGATATTGATCCACTTTTCTGTGGCACCGTAAAATAACCTCTCATACATTTCCTCTGGGAACTGTAACAAAATTACAAACATCACAACGCGCCTTCCCCAAGAATAAACATTCCTCATTATGAATGGTTCCTTCCCTTCAATTCATGCTGCTCTCTGTCTTCTTCCTGCATATCACATTAGGTTGTCTCTAGTGGTTTCTTGGCTGAAAAAAAAAAAAACCCAACGTCTCCTGTCTGCAGTTTCCCAATCTCCACGCTTTATGGCGTCACAAAAAAGTCCATTAAATTAGAGTGTGGTTATATACCCATTCCTGTCTCATCTAATAGTTACCACGAACATGTGATTAAAGGTGATATCTTATTTGTAGTCAACGGCATTCTCAGTTACATGCACCCTGGCTTTTTAGGAGTTCAGAAGCGAGAGGAACATGGGTGAGTCTTCACTCTAGAGAGTGTAACTAAATTTCCTGTGAGGGAACAGAGGTTTTAGACTGAAAGCATCAAAAAGATTTATCATTGGCTAAATGACATCTGTACCTTTGAGCCTTGAGTGGCACCCTATCTAGACAAACATACGATTAAAAACTACTTTCATTTTCATTTTACAATCAACGATGTAGTCTATATTTAAGTATTATGGTACAGTAGACTGGCATGCCTTTATTAGGTTGTACAATAAAACAATCAACATTGTGTAAGTACATAGAGTTGACTTTATATCCTATAGGATGCAGTTTATATATTTAAATACATAAACATTGATTCAAATATCACGAAAGTTAAATTACATTTAAGCTTACAGAGCTGACTTTATATTCTATGAAATACTGTTTATATATTTAAATACATGAATATTGATTCTAATTTCACAAAAGTGAAATAATGTTTAAGTCTCTGGGATCATGGCAAAGATGTAGGAAAACATTTTTGAGAGGAGATATAACTACATGTAGTTGATTTCATAAATAAGTACCTTATTGGAATACATGTTTCAGATGTATTACAGTGATCAAGCATCTTCTCATCCTAGAAGAAATTGTCGTAAAACATAGCCCAATTTTAAAATTGCCAATATTCACAGGCAGGGTTCATTCCCCCTTCCTCCCTGGTTTGTTCCTGTCATTTGGGTCCTCTAGACCAGAGGAAACACAAAACCTTTATAGCCATCAAATAACAAAACATACTGTAAGTTGAAGCATTTGTAATATTTAGTATTTACAAAATATACATTCAATATTAATCACCCATAAATCAGAAAATAAATATATGAAAATCTCGCTTTTTTTTTCAAAACTCTTGTAAATGTTTGGGCTTTCCTAAAAGATTTCATGCTGTTCTATTGATGTTTTATTGTCCATTACTAAGAAATACCTGTTATCACAAGAACAGTATTTGCATATCTTCCGCCAAAATTTGACAAAAGTGCTTCATGAAAACAAACGGACAGGCTGAAGAAAAAGGATGCTTTAACATAGGAAGGCACCCATCTAACGACTCAGTTAATCACCACGGTATAGATGTTGTGTTTGATGATGGCAATGCTGTGTATTTATGGACCGTGTTCCCTGAAGCAATAAAACCAAGAGCGTGAGGAGCAGAAGTACTTTGAGATTCTTACAACAACACAGGGAGAAGTACAAAGCATTATTTTTCCCACGGCATCTGTGCTTTTCTCTAATAAAATGTATTTCTCCACATGCTTCCTGAAGGGATGGGAAGAGAGTAAACAGTTTCGTCACCAAGCTATATCTGCCAACAGCAGAGCTTCAGCGATGATTATGTTGCTTTCATGGTTTAGATTTAGGGTTTGTAAAAATACTTTATAGTATGATAACGCGATTCGAGCAAAGCATATTTGCATCTTCATTTTTATTCTCTGATCACAGGTTTTTAAGCCTCTCACACCTCCTAGAACATTTCGCTTTAGCTTACCAGCAGACTAATGCAGAAATTCAACTGCATCTTCAGAACACACCCTGCACTGTTTTCCTTAACATCTTCAGGATTTATCTTGCAGGGTGGCCGACCTCCTGAGATGTGTATGTAAGTGCAGGAGAACACTATTAGCCTTGAATAGCAGGAGGAAAGCTGTGGCATTTCGTGGTTTTAAATGCTTTTCTTCTAGGACACTGATTGCCAGCTAATGGGTAGTATTTCCTTCTGCTGGTTTCTGCACCTGCTCTATTCTCTTATTCCCATCTTATCCTTTGAGGAGCAAACTTCTGGTATTTCCTTCAGAAGCGGTTAGAATCTACACTTATTACTAACACAAATAGTAGCAAACACTATGGGCTCACACATTTTTCAGCAAAACCAACTTTTAATTAAAATGCAGCTGAAGTCATGAATCTGTGCCTATTTTTCCTTTGAAATACAAAACAAATATGAAGAACGTTGTGAGAAGCTTTTATTTAATTCTTTACTGAAGACTCAGCGACTGGGGAACTCTTAAAAATGTTTACTTTTAACTTAGAAATCAAATCAAGTTGTGATAAAATTTCTTGCAAAGAGCTGCCATTGGAAGTATGATAGAAATTTTGGAGGAAATCATAAAACATCTTTAAGAAAACTAGTTTCTTTATCTTATGCCCAGTGCAGTTTGTACAGCTAAAATGACGAAAAATGAATAAAATTGGCCTTAGATTTTAGACTTATTAAAATGATAAAGATGGTAAAAAAAGAATGTTGGTGTATTAATTGACAAAGTAATAAATACTGCAATAGAGTATGTGATGTTTCAACTGAGATAATTTCTGATGGAAAATTATATAAATCTGAAATATCTGTCGTTTTATATAACAAAACTGAAAGGTAGCACATGAATTACCATTCAGCATATTCCATATGGTATGTAACATCTAGACTAGGTTATAGTTAAAATCCACACATAGCCATTGTTAAGGAAAATGTCATTGATTAATGGTGTTGTTTATAGATGACCTCAGCTCATATAATTTATGAGAATAAATCAGAATTCACAGCTCAGTTGCCTGAGTTCAAATCCCAGCACTGAAGCTTAGAGCCCCAAATGGTAACTTGTCTCTGTAATTTCAATTCTCGGAAGGTGGCAATAGGAAGATACTTATTTTCTTGGCTAGAATCTAGTAAGCAGCAAGCACACTGTTAAATAATAAAGGTTAAAATGATTATGTTAGGTATGTGATGTTGACCTCTGGTCTCTACATGCATGTACATACATGTTTATCTCCACAACTTGCCAATGCACATATATGTGCAAGAATATATCAACACCCACAAACACATATACACATGAATGAACAAAATGTTTTTAACACAATTTCACTTTCCGGCTTGAAAGTGGAAGTAATAATGTGCTATAAATAGTTCTTGTTCTTATGTACTCTCACTCATAAATTTCTTAAAACTGACAATAGCAAATAGAGAATTTTTATCTTCCTCATGGATTTCTGGGGAAGTGCTGTTACTATTATCAGCCTTTGACACTATAGGCAGACTTTAATTGTCTTCATCAATCAGCCTGTCGTGATCAATTTTTATTTACATCCAATAATTTAGCACATCGTAACATTTGCTAGTTGATCTTTTGGATCACCTAATTAAATTTCATGTAAGGAACAAAAACAAATGCATAGAAAATGTGGTAATTCTACTGTCCCTTCCACTTCCTATCACTCTGATCCCAGTGCACTGAATCAAATTGCCTGCCATTCATCTTAGATAGGCTGCACCAGAATATTGAATATTAGTTCTACTTCTTTGAAGAAATTGTGATTATAATGATGAAATTCAGATTTATTTTTATTTTAATACCTCGTAGATAAAATATATTGCTTAATATAAGTTTTAATAAAATATTCTAATTATGTGAAGCCATTATGCTGAAGCAATGAAAAATATAGTAAAATTTATTATATGCTAGGAGCATGCATATTTATGGCTCAGATTCTTTTTCTAATGTTACATGACCTTCTGATCTTGTATGGTCTTGAGCCCTGAACAGTATGAGAAAGAGGAATAGTTACTAAATGTCTAATAACATAGTGTAGGTGTGTTTAAACTGAAGAGTGCTGGTGAATTCATAGACAATTTGTTATTTTTAAGGGTATACCACTGGGCTATATGAGCCACTGCACTCGTGGGATAGGGGATAGTGTGTTTTTTGTCAGGCTTAATGAGTGTTTACAGAGTGACACAGGAATGTTATTTCATTTACACTTTTTAAATCACAATTAATATTACCTTATTAGTTGTATATTGTATGGTATGAGTCTTTCCTGGAAGAATAGCATCCTTAGGCACCAAAGAGATGACAAACCGATCAAAGGTAACATTCTAGGTCTTGCTTGGAGAACTTGTGAGTTTATTGGATTTTTTTAAAAATAAATTAATTTTAAAATAAGTATATGTAGTGCATTAATCTGGGGGTTGTATTTCTTAACCAGCTAATTCCCCAGTAACAACACAGAAAGACTAAACTTTATTAAAAATTCCTTCAGCCAAATACTGTGCATTTATTACTCCTTTCTAAACCTCCAGTCTAGTAAGACTTTCTCCCATATCAGATTCCCTTCTTACTTGAAATTTTTCATCCTTTCTTGATTCTGCTCTTTCTCATGATGTTTTCTCTACTACCAGCACTCCCTGCCCTGTGACTCTTTCATTTCATTCTCCCTCTTTTCCAAACCCTCTTATAATTGCAAATGCCACATATTCTCTTTATAAAGCTCTGTATTGGCTCACTGGCTTTTACTGGAAAGGCAGAAATGAATGAGGAGCCATGTGTATACAAACTTAAGACAGGAGCTTCTAAGAATAAACATAAGAAAACCATCCCCAAATTGAAAGAAGATATGTGGATAGAGAAATCAGCATTTGAGAAATACAAGGATAAACTTTACATAGTATGTTGAAATATCGTCTACAGGAATTCTGTATGATTCTCACAGACTACTGTCCTACTGAAAAAAAAAAAACATATTCCAACCTAACCTTTGAACTGGTGTATATCCTCTTGAAACAACCCACCCCTACCCCCACCAAACTACTGCTGAAGCAAGGAGTAGTGCCTATATCTCATATGATAGCTTCTAGACATCCCTGATTACATAAGCATTGCAGAGTTTCATTGCCATGTGTAACTTTCAGCTCCAGCATTCTGTCAATTTTGTTGATTGACTGCTACAGAAGGCCTTCTGTGCATCAGCATAACAAGTCAACTTGCTGATATGGTGGTAAAGTCATGCCCAAAGGACATTTAAATAATACAGTTAGAAGCCTTGAGGAACACAGGGGAATTAAAAGACATTTTATTTGTATACACTAAAAGCTAAGATCACAAAATGACCTTAGATTTTCAAACATCATTTCATTATTAAATGATGAAAACTTAGTAAATATTTCAAAGATACTGCTATAAAAGTTACACTGCAATGCTTACAAAAAATCTTTAAATATTTTGAATGATTTCAAAATTGGCGATATATTCAGAAAGCTCCTTGAAAAGTTATATGTATAATCAGACCCTTGTTTAAATTGCATGTGAACAGTTTATATTTCACAGTATTGAGGAAAACACTGTGACTATGATGCACAAACAGTTTGTACCTCAAAAATTTGTTAAAATATGTTATCATGGTGAAAATATTTTGTGAAAAATTTCTATGACCCCGTCTTTAATATAGAAAATATTTTTGGACTTCTTACATAGTATCTTCTTACATAGTATGCCAATAGCATTCACTGTTAATAAGCTGACCCTTCCTGGAAATAATCTGCTGTGACAATGAAGTATAATTACAAAAGAATAAAGAGAAATGTTTTATTGTACTACCACTCTTCCTGACCTGTACGACCCATCTTCTGTGCCTTTACAGGAGACATGAAAGGAGTTAATTTCCCTTCCTTAGCTTCTCATAGAAAATTAATAAATGAAAGAACCAGGGGAAGTGTGTTTAATCCAACTATTCCTTCATGAAATTGAGACATTTGTGATTTCCATATTCTTCACAAGTTGCCAAATAATGCTTTACATGTTATGTAAAGTGCAACAAAATTATTCTAGAATTATTGTTTCAAAGCACAATCACCATTCAATTAAAACAGATTAATGATATTTTAAAAAAACTTAACCAGCACCTCATCTTGCGATTATGATGACTGAATTACTAAAATCTCCCTCTTTTCACTTTGCAATTACTAAGTCAATTGTGTTTTCTTGTGGTAAATGTTGTTTGTAACCCAGAGGTGATTGTAAATACATTGTACTTATTACTTAATAGATCTTCAACTTAGAATCAGTGCACTCAATTTATTTCCACGAGATTTAAACAAAATACTCTCTTAGAAAGGGCAGAGTTGATTGCCACATGTAAACAAGTAATCCCAGTCTGATCTCATTAAGCCTAAGTCTATTTCCCTTGTTCAGACACTAAGACAAGTTGCACTTCAGAAGTAAGTGCAGGGAAATTAGGTGTGTTCATTTCTCTGGACAACTTTTATCTATATGAAATTCACTTTAGAATCAGTTCAAAATAAATTGTATTTTACCTGTACAGAATACAAACACATTTTCATATTGCTGTAATTTAACTTGCAAGACTTCCATGAGAAAATATTAAATGATAAACTTAAAGGTATACATAATTACAAATACTAATGATGAAAGTTGTGAATATGAATTCAAATATGAAACCCATCTCATGAAAGTATAAAATTGAAAAGTGTGTAAATTTTCTTAAAGTTACCAAGGAAAATATTAAAAATATACTAGTGTTTCTATAAGTATGTATAACGTATACTATATGTATACTAATATGGGCATTTAATATGAGATATGAACCTAAAAAAAAACCAAATAATCATAGGTTTTATTTTTAACTGTGATAAAAGGTGGGAAATTGTCCTTATAATTTTATTTCTAAAACATTTTTGCCATATCCCTGCCAAATGCTTACACACACATGCGCGCGCACACACACACACACACACATGCACACACATACACACACACACACACACACACACATATATATATATATATACATTTTTACTATGGATTTCCAACTTCAGTGTTTATTAAACTGAAGGAGACATAATTTTACCCTCTTATTTTGTCATCATGACATGATTGAATATTTGTCAACTGCTACACCAGTGCTAAATTTCATGCCATCATGAATTTTCTAAGATTAGAAAATAGCTTTATTAAATTGGTAAAAGTAAGAATATTTAAGTCAGCCTGTATTAGAAAACATAAAGATTTCGATTTTTCAATTTTATTAATAAAACTCCACTAAAGAGTGGCAGTTTGTTCTGGAGAAAATGCATATGTGAACTATTGACGACAACAGCAACAATATTCACTGGAAGGCTGGTTGTAGAAGTTTGTAACACTGGATTTTACTGCAATAGTAAGAAAGCAGAAAAGCATTGAATGATTCCAGGATTGAAAGTATAGGTATTATGCTGTTAAGAGTCCCATAGTAAGTGTACAGACAGATAAGCATGCTCAATGTTGGTTTGGAAAAGTAACAATTTATTATGCATGAATATACTTTCCATCTAGTCAAGCCCAATAATTGATGACACTTTAGAAGAGTTCAGGTTAATGGAAGGACTTGTGTGTTTGCACAGTATGGGTCTGACCAATATGTTGGCTCCTTAGACTTACAGCATTCCTGGCTGTGAACCAATTCTGCTCTCTCAAAACTTCCACTGTGACATTCTGTCCCTCATGGTGGCGATTTTAGGAAATTGTGTATGAAGCAATTAGTTGCAGATGAAATCATGAGAAAATAGAGCACAGGGTGGAATTTGTTTTCTGACAGGGGTAGAAAGAGACTAGAGCTCTCTTCACCACCCTTTGTCGAATGAATACTCATCCAAAAGACGAGACTCTGAAAAATTATTTAGAGAAAAATAAGCACCTTTCTCCTTTGGGAATCCACCACTCAAAGTTTGTAAAAATGATTTTTGTCATATTTTTAAGTTTCTTCATGACTTAAGATAAGAATGACCTAATGCTTTCCATAAGGAGAGAGCATCACACAAAGCGGTGGAAACCACTTTGAGCTCTGTTCTCGTTTTCAGTTATGACTGTTGCTCTTCTCCTGAAATATGTCCAAGATGACACAGCTTCCATCTGGGATGAGAATCTGCTTTGGTAATCTTAGAACCAGATCTCATATGAGAGAGCATATTTTATTTTCCAGCATCATTTCCCTCCTCTTAGCAAAATTATTTATCAACTGCCTTAAATTAGACCCATGGAAGTAAGTATATGTATATGACTGGAAAGATATGTTAGTTGCTTGCTTCTCCTTAGATGTGCTTCTGCTTCTAGCAAGGAACTTAGTCTTGACCTCCTTGTATCACAAGTCATTAATTCTATATCACACTTGTGATTCTTCAAGAGCTTTTATTAGAGCTCTGAGAATCTTGTAAAATAATGTTTCATCATAATCTCCTCCATTTTCAACTTCTTCTAGACACACTCCTGTATCCAAATATTCCAAAACCATTTCTTTTATTATTGATTAATCTTGTCACAAAGCTATTATATTATTGAGCTCTGAATGCAAAACAGTGTTCAATGCAAACAATGTTCTTTTCCCAACATTCACAATAGTTTATAGGCATTTATGATTGAATGTACATGATGTTTGCTTTTAACCCCAGCACCTGGAAGGCAGAAGCAAGCAAGCAAATCCTTGAGTCTAAGGCCAGACTTGTCTACAGATAAAGTTTCAGTACAACCAGGGATACACAGACAAACCTTGCCTGAAAAACAAACAAACAAAAAAATCAAAAAATCTCCCCAAAACAACAAAAATATAATAAGAAAAATTTTTAAGAAGCTTGTCTGTTCCTTGCTTAAAATTGTTAAGTTAACCAAGTATTTTGAATTTATGATTCATTTTGAGTTAAAACATCTCTATATAGAAACATGCTCATCATATAAATGCCCCTAAAGGCAGTTAGCAATAACAAATGTACAATGGTACAGTGGATATTCTCACACTGTCAATTTAGAAACAAATACAGAGTGAAAAGAAGCAAGTATGAGCACTTACTAAAGAGCTTAGATGCCATTCCTTAGAAGTTTAATCTTCTCGGCTTCCTCCGAGTCATTTCACTGCTTTGTGTGTTCCCAACTTCTTTCTAGATTTGTAATGTATCCTTTGTTTCCTTCAACATTTTTTTTATGACTTACCGTTAATGAACTTGACCATTTTTTCTAGAGCTTCTTATTCTGCTGTTTTACAAACAAGACAGAATAAGGTCTCTTTTACCTTATTATTTTCTAAATGACCCATGAGTCTACCTTTGTTAATGACATTTTGAATATTTGATATTGTAATACGTTGACAAAGCATTACATAAGAAAATGATTTTTATTACCATATTGCCATTCTTTGTGGATCACTGCTGCACACTAAAACCATCGCACTGGAAATAGAACATAATATGAAAGAAACAGAAATGACAAGTGGGGTGCTATTTTTACTTTTTAAGGAGGTAACAAATATTGCAAGCTTTGAATATGGTATTATTTCAATACTATTCACGTTGAAACTGGAGTTTCTTATATATAGAATATAAAACAAGTTAAGATTAATTTACTAGTTAATGATTTGTGAGACCAAGTTCTAAAAAGATGTTTGTAATTATTCTTTTGACAAATTAGAAGACAGTTACACACTGAAGCTGAAAATCACACGTCAACCCTTTATCTTATAATACTGCAATATGGAAAATTACTATCCTCTATATCCAAAAAGTGTTTAAAAATATCACAATTTTGTACATAAAAATCAAGAACACATGAAGATTTTATTAGCGTATTTGAAACATCTTAGTTCATCCTCTTTATCAGAATATGGAAACTGTTGGTCTACTGAGAGAGAGGGAAGCACCCAGTGGTGATGCTGCTTTATTAAAAGACAGCATTCTTTGTCTACTTTTCATGTGAATTTTCTGCCAAGATGAGCTTTCAGTCTTGGGACAAAATTTCAAATTTTGCTAAAAATAATACATTCAGTGGCAGCTCAAAAATTCAGTGTGAAACTCTTCCACAAGTACAATTTGAAAATCAAAACTTCACCAAGCACCAAGAGAAACCATGTATATATGTATGTTAGGAGATATAAGATATGAATAGTCTATATTATAAAAAAATCACTGTTTCTCTTTTAATGTTCACTGCTAGCAAAATAATTTCTATGCACTAATTTAACAACTTGCCACAGATGTACTTGGCATTTCCATATAATCACTCACTGTGCAGTTCTCTAATTATTTAGCTTTATAGTGAAATTTTTCTCAAAATTAAAAAGACAGGATAGCAACACATATATCGAAATACCCACAGGCAAACACACACACACACATACACACACACACACACAGAGAGAGAGAGAGAGAGAGAGAGAGAGACAGAGACAGAGACAGAGACAGAGACAGAGACACAGAGAGACACAGAGACAAAGACAGAGAGACAGAGACAGAGACTAAATTACACCAGTACCAGGTATCCATGCCTCCATCTCTTTTAAATGCATTTCTTGCTCTTCTTCATGGTTTATGTAATATACATGCACCCTCAATAAGAAAGGAAAACACTTGGCTATCAGAAGGGGAAATAAAATAATCATCTGATGTGGATGGAGGAAAGTGTGGAAGAAGGGATAGAAAGAGGATCAGGAGGGGAATATGACATGTGTGGAGAGCCAGAAAGAAGTTCAGAAGAGTAAACAGAAATCAGGGGTAGGTGCAGTGTAGAGTGGGATTGAGTCATCTCTAGGACATGCCAGATACACTAGATAGGGGAAGCTCCAGGGAGTCTATTAGAGTGACTCTAGCTATTCTAGTATATGGACCCTAAACTGATCATCTACTGATTATAGCCAGTCAGGACTCCCAGTAGGGAGATTAAAAACTCCAACTCACGCACAAAACATTTGACTCAAAATCTGTACTGTCTACCAGGAGTACAGAGAGGCCAAGATAGAGTAGAGACTGAGGAAATGGCCAAGCAATAACTGGCCCAACCTGAGATCCATCCCATGGAAACGAACTAATTCTTGACACTATTAATGATACTGTTAGGCTTGCACACAGGAGCCTAGCATAACTCTCCTCTGAGAGGCTCCACTTAGCAGCTGACTGAAAAAAGATTTGGAGATCCATAGTCAAATATGGAAATATGGAAAAATGGAGCTCAGGAATTTTTGTGAGAGAATTGAGTGAAGGATTGAGGAATCTGTAGGGGATAGGGACCCCACAAAAAGACCACAAATTCAACTAACATGCAACATTGGGGACTCCCAGAGACAGAAAGCCCAAGCAAAGAGCAACATGGACTGGACCTAGACTCCCTGCACATACGTAGCAGATGTGCAGTTTGGTCTTCACGTGGGTCTCCTAACAACTGGAGCAGGGATTTATCCTCTGATGTACATCTGTGAATCCTGTTGCCCTAACTGCGCGCACCTTGTTTAGCCTCAGTGGGGCAGGATATTCTTAGTTCTGAAGTGACTTGAGGTGCCTGAGTGTGTTGCTACCCAAGGTTGGCCTCCTCTTTTGAAAAATTCTCCATTGGTTACAGTATCTGATAGGATCAGGCTCCATATCTCTATTGTTGGGAGTCTTGGACAAGGTAATCCTCACATATTCCGGTAAGTTTCCATTTCTCTAGGTTTCTAGCTTGTCCCATAGATGTCACTCCTTGCTCCTATTTTAGTTGTCCATTACAGTACAAACTCCTTCTCCCCCAATGCATTCCCTCCTTTTTCCCATTCCCACCTCCTTTCCATATCCCTTTCTTCTATCCATCTATTATGTCTATTCTATCTCCTCTTCTTAGTGAGAATTGTGTTTTCCCACTTGAGCCTGTTCCTTCTTCCTTAGCTTCTTTCAGTCTGGGGACTCTAGCAAGGCTATCCTTTACTTTACAGGCAATATGCACTTCTAACTGAGTACATACTCTATTTTTCTTTCTTGGTCTGGGTAACCTCACTCAGGATAACCTTTTCTAGTTTTATGCATTTGCCTGCAAATTTCAGGATATTGTGTTTTAATGGCTGAGTAATACTCCATTGTGTAAATGTACTAGATTTTCTTTATCCATTCTTTGGGGGAGAAACATCTAGGTTGAGTTTGGCTATTACAATTAAAGTTGCTGTGAACATAGTTGAGGCATAACACCCTGAACACTCCTCTTTATTTCATTATTCTTAAAAGGAGGGAAGATGAGCTAGTTAGTACACATCTATCAATGATCTATCAATGTCCATCGAAATACAAGGGGAAACAAACCACCAGTGAGTGGTCTCAGTTGTCCTATCATGCAAAATGTCTTTGGATTATCTAGCTTACTAAACAGAAAAGATTCACAGGAGGAGAAAAGTAAACTCTGCTTCAATTTCCTTATTTTCTTTCATGTCAAAGAATAGAGACAATTAAATGACAAAAGGAGTATTGTCGCATAACTTCTCCTTGTATCTAATAATAATAACTGAAAAAAAATTAATCATTTCCTTTTCTTATTTCTCTTTTCCTTTTTCTCTTTTCTTTTTTTTGTCTTTTTTGCTTGTCTTAACAGAGATTTGTTGTTTATTGATGAGGATAAAATATTTTTAATTAAATATTTTCTTCCTTTGCTTTTTTTTTCTTTTTTTATTGAGGACTTTCCCCTGTTTTATCTTGTTTTTTTTTTTTTGTTTGTTTGACTGGCTGTCATCTCTTGTATATCTGACCTTTTCTGATGAGGAAACAGCAGGGATACATTTGGAAGAGTTGGGAGGTGGGAGAGGGGAACTGGCAGGAGTGGAGGAGAACTATGATGAGGAAGTATTATATAACCTTTTTCTTAATAGATAAATAGAAAACAATTACCTCAAAATAGCTAAATATGTAAGAGTCTTAGTCCAGATTTAATTGCTAATTAACAATAGGATCCTTTCAATTTAATTATCAGACTTTATAGTATAAGAAAGAAGAAAAGAAAAAGAAAAGAAATGTGAATTCAAATTAGGTTTGGAGGTCTATGAAGAGGATTCTCTTAAAATCCACTTTTATTTCCATGGACAAATGACTTTACCTGTATTCCATGTTCTCAAGCATTTTTCATGATCTTTTTTTTTTTCTTTTACCATGGGAATAATGTTGATATAAATAGAGGTAAAATAGTTCATGTTATATTTCATATTGCAAACTGAATCCATAAAGCCCATTAAAATCATCCTTTATAAATGCTCAATATTTTAAAACATGTTACTAAACTACTATAGGTAACTGACATAAACTAAATGATGATAACAATACATATACCTGCTAGTTTTCATGAGCAGTTTTGTAATTATAGATGTCCAGTATTAATAAAAAATAAGAATATAGGCATTAATATACAATTTAAAAATTTGTATATTTAGTAAACATTATTTTAATGTGGGCCACATTTCTATAGCTATCTAGGAGGCAATCCCATGGTACAACTGACTTTTTAAAATTATTTTTTGACACAATGTCTCACCATGTAGCACAGACTGACTGAACATGTAACTACTTCCACTAAGCTGGATTCATAGTCTTACAGAGTAACCTGCCTCTTTCTCCACAGTGCTAGGTATACACCAAAAGAATCATCAAGTCTGAATGTTAAGAGCAAACTGATGTCTTATGTCACAACCCCTGCCTCTCTCTCTCCCCTTCCTTGCCCTTCATCTCTTCCTCTCCCTCTCTCCATGAGATTCAAATCTAATTATCTCCATTATAGCATGGGATCCCCAATGGGATCCCTAGTGGATGAGTCAGAGAAAAGGAGTGAAGGAGCTGAAGGAGGATGCAACCCCATAGGAAGAACAATAATACTAACCAACCAGGTCTCCCAGACCTCCCAGGGAGTAAACCACCAACCAAAGAGTGCATATGGTGGGACCCATGGCTCAAGCCAAATATATAGCAGAGGATGGCCTTGCCAGACATCAATGGGAGGAGAGGTCCATGGACCTGTGAAGGCTCAATGCTTCAGTGTAGGGAGAATTCTAGGGCAGGAAGGGGGGAATAGGTGGGTGGGAGGGGGAACACACTCATAGAACCAGGAGAGGAGGATAGAATAAGAGGTTTCAGGGGGAAACTGGAAAGGGATAACATTTGAAATGTAAATAAAGACAATATACAATAAAATAGGGGGTGGGGACAGAAAGAACCATACCAAGTGTAGTCTAAAACAAATGATTTTACTTTGAAACCACAGGGGTTTCTTTGTTTTCCATGTTAAATAAATTTCATCTTTATTTATTTATTTTTATTCTTTAATCTTATTTATTATTATTATTATTATTATTATTATTATTACTATTTATAATCCAGTCTTTATTCCCCTCCTGGTCTGCCCTCTGACTGTTCCTTATCTCATACCGTCTTCCTGCCCCACCACTCACCCAACCTCCCACCTCCCCTCACAACAGTCTCCAAGGGGATGTCACCACACCCCCATCCCCACCACACCAGACTTCAACACACCCTGTGGCTTTAAGTCTCTCCAGAGTTAGTTTTATCTTCTCACACTAAGTTCATACCTGTCCTCCGCTGTAAGTGTTGGGGGCCTAATATCAGCTGGTATATGCTGCCTGGTTGG
Organism: Grammomys surdaster; assembly: GCF_004785775.1. NCBI lineage: Eukaryota > Metazoa > Chordata > Mammalia > Rodentia > Muridae > Grammomys > Grammomys surdaster. Next base: position 16,862,557 of record NW_021604622.1, read on the forward strand.
TGGCTTAGTGTCTGAGAGATCTCGAAGGTCCAGGTTAGTTGAGCATTGCTGTCTTCCTATGGGGTCACCCTCCTCCTCAGCTTTCTCCAGCTTTTCTCTAACTCATTCCCTAATTCATCTCAGCTTCTGTCCATTGGTTGGGTGTAAGAATCTGCATCTGACTCTTTGAGCTATTTGTTGGGCCTTTTGGAGAGCAGCCATGCTAGGCACCTGTTTGTAAGCACACCATCTCATAAGTAACAGTGTCCATTCTTGCGGCCTCCCCTTGAGCTGGATCCCACCTTGGGCCTGTTGCTGGACCCTTCTTTCCTCAGGCTCCTCTCTATTTCCATCCCTGCGTTTTTTTCAGACAGGAACAATTTTGGGTCATTGTTTTTGACTATGGGATGATAACCCCCTCTCTCACTTTGATTCCCTGTCTTTTTACAGGTTGACTGGTTTTTAAAGTTAAGTCAAAGAAAATTATCAAGCTTTAACAACACCAATCTATGTTGTAGAAAAAAACACTGATTTAACTGTCACAAAATGTTACACAAACGAGAAATGCTGGTCCAACCTGAAAAAAAGTCATCCAAAATGACTTAAGTCTTATGGGATTGGGGAACTTAAGAAGGTATAAACACACAGTTTATTTTTAGTGAAATAATAACAGTAGTTCAGGGTGATGGTAGAACACAATTTAGTTTTAACTACATTGGAAGCTAAAGTGTTAATAGAATCCAGAGATAAAGAACTAGAAAGTGGAATCTGTTGTTGGGAAAACAGTCACACAAGGCTAGTTTCAGATCTTGTAATGTTATGTTCTGACATGAATCCTAGAGCAAATTATCTTCTGATGCATTTTTGATCTTATCAAAAAGAATACATAAACCCGCAAGCCTGAAACCTTCATGGGCACCTAATTTAATCTGACAAAATGGCACGGAGCAGGCTCACACACATGCTATTATTCAGCTCGCAGAGACAAGGCTTAATCTCCATAGCCATCCAACTCATGATTATTCCTTCTCATACAAATAAAATTGGAAATCAATATCAAATGGCATTTTGACGTAATTGAGCTTATGTTTATTTCCAAAATGCTTGTTTTCCTTTCAATCTGCCAGACATCTGGATTAAAACAAAAACTTGGGCAAGCTAGTAACATCTTTGCAAAAATCTAAATGATAGTTGGATTTATGTTTAAGTCTAAATCACTGATTAAATTAGGTTTATCCACAAACTCTATGCTGCACTGTTATTATTTTTTAATCTATTTTATTCTATCCTTACAAGCATAGAAAAATGGGAGTTGGAATGTGAATGAAAAGAGCGTAATTTTAGGAATGGAAGGGATTAGAGATTTATTGTCAGCTTCAATCTACAAAGCTAAAAACTTCAGGTATAACGACTGTGCATCTTCCTAATCCATGTGGCATTTTGGGGTAAGTGTAGAAAGCATTTGCCTTACATACTAAATTGTCATGATTTTCTCCTCAACAGAATATTTCTACAAGGAGAATCCTTACATTTAAATTGAGAAAGTAGGTAAAGAATGCAGGGGTAGTGTCGTTGCTGTGTAGAATATTCTTTCAAATTTTGCAGTGGGTAGGAAAAAGTAAAATGGTAGAGGGAAAAGGTGAAATAAAGCTCTTTTTTAAAAAATATAATTTACCCTGTATTCCCAATAAAACACATTTAGAAGCATATATTTTATGACATTTAAGTGTGAACGCCAGAATGGAGAATACTGATTGCCAGTGTCTAAAATTGGGCAGAAGGGAAAAGTTGCCTCAAGATTAACAATTTCAGTTGCATTGTTAAAAAACAAAAATTTGAAGTGATCTACATATACCACTACTCTTAGTTCTATGATAACAGACATTGCATAATGTAGCCATATATCAAATAATCACATTAGATTTCTCAGATACATACTGTGTTTATTTTTAATAAGAATATTTAAAATTGTTTTGAAGTCAAAGTTAATGAGTAAGGTGGATAACGTCTACTTTATTTCTCTGAATTATTAATGAATTTTTCTATACAGTCTCTCACAATGTAAAAAAAAGGTCACTTTGATGTACATTAGAATTTAATATCTGTGAACATGTTTACTAGTCATTCTCTCTTTCAAATGGTAAATTATTCACATATTCTCTTTATACATTATGGTTCTAAGAAAAAGAATTTCAACACTACATAAAACAAGAAAATTTTATAATAGTCCTATGATTTGGATGTTGATTATATTTTGTATTTTTTCATATTATTGAATTTTATACTTTTCTGAATCTCTTGCTCCTTAAATATTGTATATAACATATGTGTAAGTAAAATTTATATCAAGAACTAGAAGAGAAAAATATATCATAGTTTCAATACTCTGCTTGGAGGGAGGAGATCAAAAAACTGAAACTACCTACATTATTTCAAAATAAATATCTCATATTACAAAGAGCAATGAGGGTCCATGACCATGTGAAAAATGAGACACACTTTTTGATGCACATACAAAACTATTTTCATGAAAGCTTACAAGGGAATACTCATCACCAGAGCAGATGATTATGTTTCAATAATGGCTTAAAAACATGACAGTTATTTTAGCTGCTGCTCATTGTTATTTATGAATTTGTTAACATCAGACTGTTTCCAAAATCAAAACTATTCACCGCAGTGTGTCATTGGAAAATTTCATTATCCCTTGTGCCTCCAAAACTCCATGATGAATATGCAATTAAGGCAACCGAACTTATCTTCCTCACTGTTTAAAATCCTTATGGAGAGAATGAAGCTTCATCTCTGAGCATGACTAACTCAAGAGCCCCTACTACTGTGAGTATGAAACCAAGACAACCATATGATATATTTCTGTCGCAGTTTGTTCTCAGATAGAATCTATGTAGCTCTTGCTCGTTACCATTTCAATTCACCATCATTTTGCCTCTTTCAGACACACATTAGGATTATAAAGTTGCCCCCCACTAATACACATAAAGTGTAATGTATTTTTATAAGTAATGAGTCCATTATAAATTTCAAGTAAAAGTTTGTTTTACTTTCAATTTATAACAGATGTAAATAGAAACACTAGAAACCAGTATGTGTTACATTTTAACTGAAATTAAACTGAAGAATTTAAAAATATGATGGCAAGAGTGGTCATAAACTCTATAACCAATCTAAATTATTCTTCTAGAGAGTCTCCCCACCTCCTACCTCCCGAGTTTGCCTGCTTCCATTCTTTCTACTAGCCCTCGGGGCTTCAGTCCTGTTTCCCCAAATACCTGATCATGTTCCCCTTTGCCCTTCCTTTTTGCCTTTTCCACCCAGGTCCCTTCCTCTCTCCTCCATCTCCTGTAAACTATTCTTAAATAGGACTAACAGTGTTTCACCAGCAGTGAAGTTTTATAAGCCTGTAATCAATAGAACATATACAAAACATTAACCCTTCTCCTGTAAAAAGAAAGTTAATAGTTACATAACTATTAACATAATACCATAAAATAACATAGTACCAGATTAGGAACCTTCATATGCATGTTTTGCCAGAATGACGATTGACTTCAAATAAGATCCAGATTAAAATGAAAAAGAATGAAGTCAACTTTAATTTTTTTCAATGTAACTCTGCCATCACTTATATACCCACAGACTTTATTTCCTGCCTCAGACATACTTGTTCATTGCAGCTCTATTCACATTAGGAAAGGACAACAGTATAATTTTCCATCAACCTATTGAAAAGTAATGAAAATGTGGTATATTTAAATAATAGAATACAATTCAAATACTAGAAATAATAAAATAATGAAATTTACAGGGTTCTTTGTTAGAGCTGGCAATAATTGTTGGAGTGAAGAAATCCCGACTCAGAAATATAAATGTGCCATGTTTCTTTCACTTGTAGATACAGTTTTGAATCTTTTAGATGTGTCCATTTATTTATATGATTTTAGATGCAATTTTTTAAATTTTTTCTTTTTTCTGCATATTTTATTTACATTTTTAATTGAATATTTTATTTACAGTTCAGATGTTATCCCCTTACCTCACTCCCCCTCACCCCTGCCCAAGAACCCCCTATCTCATCACTTTTCCTCCTGCTTCTCTGTGGATGTGCCCCTACCCATCCCCCCAACTCCCAACTCCCCACCCTCAAATTCCCACACACATGGCATCCAGCCTTCATGGGACCAAGGTTCTCCTCTTCCACTTTTGCCTTATAGGGCCATCCTCCCTTGCATGTACAGCTGGACCCATGGATCACTCCCTAAGTACTCCCTAAGTGCTCCCAGGCTAGTGGTTTAGACACTGAGAGCTGTGGTTGGTTGGTACTGTTGCTCTCCTCATAGGGCAGCAAACCCTTTCAGCTCCTACAGTGTTCATCTAACTCCTCCATTGGGAACCCCTTGATCAGTTCAATGGTTAGCTGTGAGCATCTGCCTCTGAATATGTCAAACTCTGTCAGACCTCTAAGGAGACATCTATATCAGGCTCTTGTCAGCATGTACTTCCTGACTTCCACCTCAGCATCTGCCTTTGGTGACTGCACATGGAATGGATACCCAGGTGGAATTGTCTCCAGACAGCCCCTCCTTCAGTTTCTGTCCCTCATTTTATCTTCATATTTGTTCCCTTGAGCATTTTGTTACTTCTTCTAAGAAGGAACAAAGCGCCCCCAGTTGGTCTTCCTTTTTCATGAGTTTCATGTGTTCTGTGAGTTGAATCTTAGGTATTTCAAGGTTCTGGGCTAATATCCAATTATCAGTGTGTAAATACCATGTGTGTTCCTTTGTGATTGGCTTACCTCACTCAGGATGATATTTTCTAGTTCTATCCATTTACCTAAGAATTTCTCGAATTCATTGTTGGTATAGCTGAGTAATACTCCATTGTGTAAATGTACCACATTTTTTTGTATCCATCCCTCTGTTGAAGGACATCTGGGTTCTTTCCAGCTACTGGCTATTATAAATAAGGCTGCTATGAACATAGTGGAGCATATGTCCTTGTTATATCTTAGAGCATCTTCTGGGTATATGCCCAGGAGTGGTATAGCTGGGTCCTCAGGTAATGCTATGTCCAACTTTCTGAGGAACTGCCACACTGATTTCTAAAGTGGTTGAACCATCTTGCAATCCCACCAACAATGGAGAAGTGTTCCTCTTTCTCCACATCTTTGTCAGCATCTACTATCACCTGAGTTTTTGATCTTAGCCATTCTGACTGGTGTGAGGCAGAATCTTAGGGTTGTTTTGATTTGCATTTCCCTGATGACTAAGGATGCTGAACATTTATTTAGTTGCTTCTCGGCCATTCGAGTTTCTGTGAGGCGCGCGTGTAATCGTCTCGCCAGCAAGAACGCACCACACACACACACCAGAATCCTTCCGTAAAAACACGTTTATTCCCAAATACAAAATGGTGGAAGAAGACGACAGGCCCAGGAAAAGCACTGCTTAATATACCCTTGGAGCGGTGCATTCACCTCTGATTGGCTGCTTACTCGTAGCATGCCAAACGCCTTGGGATGGGCTTTAACTTTGGCGGGCCTTTTCATGGCACATGCGCAATTCACCTATTCACCAGGAAAAATCCCGGATGTCAGGCAAACGCGGCTTTAGCCAGCGCATGCGCGGCTTCCTACAAGTTTCCTCAGTTGAGAATTCTTTGTTAAGCTCTATACCCCATTATTTTAATAGGGTTAATTGGTTGTCTGGAGTCTAATTTCTTGAACTTTTTGTATCTATTGGATATTAGCCCTCTATCAGATGTAGGATTGGTAAAGATATTTTTCCAATCTGGTGGTTGCCACTTTGTCCTATTGACAGTGTTCTTTGCCTTACAGAAACTTTGCAATTTTATGAAGTCCCTTTTGTCAATTCTTGATCTTTGAGCATAAGCCATTTTCTCCTGTGCCCAAATATTTGACATTCTTCCCCACCTTCTCTTCTATTAGTATCAGTGTATCTTGTTTTATGTGGAGGTCCTTTATCCAATTAGACTTGAGCTTTGTACAGGGAGATAAGAATGGATCGATTTGCATTCTTCTATATGTTGTACTCCAGTTGAACCAGCACCATTTGTTGAAAATGCTGTCCTTTTCGCACTGGACAGCTTTAGCTCCTTTGTCAAAGATCAACTGACCATAGGTGTGTGGGTTCATTCCTGGGTCTTCAATTCTATTCTATTGATTTTCCTGCCTGTCTCTGTACCAATATCATGCAGCTTTTATCACTACTGCTCTGTAGTATAGCTTGAGGTCAGGGATGGTGATTCCTCCAGAAGTTCTTTTATTGTTGAGAATAGTTTTTGATATCCTGAGTTTTTTGTTATTCCAAATGAATTTGAGAATTTCTCTTTCTAACTCTGTGAAGAATTGAGTTGGGATTTTAATGGGGATTGCATTGAATCTGTAGATTGCTTTTGGCAAGATCGCCATTTTTAATATATTAATCAATGCCAATCCATGAACATGGGAGATCTTTCCATCTCCTGTGACCTTCTTCGATTTCTTTCTTCAGAGACTTGAAGTTCTTGTCATACAGTTCTTTCACTTGCTTGCTTAGATTTACACCAAGGTCAAGGTATTTTGTATTATTTGTGACTATTGTAAAGGGTGTCATTTCCCTAATTTCTTCTTCAGCCTGTTTATCTTTCACGTAGAGGAAGGCTACTGATTTGTTTGAGTTGATTTTATAACCAGCCACTTTGATGAAGGTGTTTATCAGGTTTAGGAGTTCTCTGGTGGAAGTTTTGGGGTCACTTAAATATTCTATTGTATCATCTGCAAAGATCAGTATTTTGACTTCTTCCTTTTCTATTTGTATCCCTTTGACTTCCTTTTGTTTTCTAATTGTTCTAGGACTTCCAGTTCTGTGTTGAATAGGTAGGGAGAGAGTGGACAGCCTTATCTAGTCCCTGATCTTAGTGTGATTGCTTCAAGATTCTCTCCATTTAGTTTGATAATTGCTACTGGTTTGCTGTATATTGCTTTTACTATGTTTACATATGGGCCTTGAATTCCTGATCTTTCCAAGACTTTTATCATGAAGGGATGTTGAATTTTGTCAAATGCTTTCTCAGCATCTAGTGAGATGATCATGTGGTTTTTTTCTTTGAGTTTGTTTATATAGTAGATTACATTGATGGATTTCTGAATATTGAACCATCCTTGCATCCCTGGGATAAAGCCTACTTGATTATGATGGATGATTATTTTGATGAGTTCTTGGATTCGGTTTGCTAGAATTTTATTGAGTATTTTTGCATCAATATTCATAAGGGAGATTGGTCTGAAGTTCTCTTTCTTCCTTGGGTCTTTGTGAGAATTGGGTATGAGTGTGAGTGTAGCTTCATAGGACGAGTTGAGTAGTGTTCCTTCTGTTTCTATTTTGTGGAATAGTTTGAAGAGAATTCGCATTAGGTCTTCCTTGGAGATCTGATAGAATTCTGCACTGAAACTACCTAGTCCTGGGATTTTTTTTGGTGGGGAGACTTTTAATGACTGCTGCTATTTCCTTAGGGGTTTTGGGACTGTTCAAATGGCTTATTTGTTCCCAATTTAACTTTGGTACCTGATATCTGTGTAGGAAATTGTCCATTCCATCCAGGTTTTCCAATTTTATTGAGTCTAGGCCTTTGTAGTAGGATCTGATAATTTTTTTCTAATTTCCTCAGTTTTTGTTGTTATATCTCCTTTTCAGTTCTGAATTTATTAATTTGGATACTGTCTCTGTGCCCTCTAGTTAATCTGGCTAAGTGTTTATCTATCTTGTTGATTTTCTCGAAGAACCAGCTCCTGGGTTTGTTGATATTTTGTATGGTTCTTTCTGTTTCTATTTGGTTGATTTCAGCCCTGAGTTTGATTATTTCCTGCTGTCTACTCTTCTTGGGTGTATTTGCTTCCTTTTGTTCTAGAGTTTCAGGTGTGTTGTCAAGTTGTTAGTGTATGCTCTCTCCAGTTTCTTTTTGTAGGCACTTAGAGCTATGAGTTTTCCCTTTAGCACTGCCTTCATGAAGTCCCACAAGTTTTGGTATGATGTGTCCTCATTTTCATTAAATTCTAAAACATCTTTAATTTCTTTCTTTGTTTCTTCATTGACCAAGTCATCATTGAGTAGAGTGTTGATCAGTTTCCACATGCATGTCGGTTTTCTATTTGTTTTGTCATTATTAAACACCAGCCTTATTCCGTGGTGAGCTGATAGGATGCAAGGGATAATTTCAATCTTTTTTGTATATGTTGATGCCTGTTTTGTGACCAATTATATGGTCTAATTTGGAGAAAGTTCCATGAGGTGCTGAAAAAAAGGTATATTCTTTTGTTTTAGAATGAAATGTTCTATAGATACCTGTTGAATCCATTTGGTTCATAACTTCTGTTAATTTCAATGTGTCTCTGTTTAATTTCTGTTTCCATGATGTGTCCATTGCTGAGAGTTGGGTGTTGAAATCCCCTACTATTTGTGTGAGGTGTAATGTGCGTTTTTAGCTTTAGCAAAGTTTCTTTTATGTATGTGGATCTCCTTGCATTTGGAGCATAGATGTTGAGTACTGAAAGTTCATATTGGAAGATTTTTCCTTTGTTGATCATGAAGTGTCCTTTCTTATCTTTTTTGATTACTTTTTGTTGAATGTCGATTTTATTTGATATTAGAATGGCTACACCAGCTTGTTTCTTGAGACCATTTACTTGGAAAATTGTTTTCTATCCTTTGACTCTGTGGTAGTTTCTGTCTTTGTCACTGAGGTGCATTTCCTGTACGCAGCAAAATTCTGGATCCTGTTTGTGTATCTAGTCTGATAGTCTATGTCTTTTTATTGCAGAATTGAATCCATTGACGTTAAGAGATATTAAGAAAAAATGATTGTTGCTTCCTGATGTTTTTGTTATTAGAATTAGAAGTATGTTTGTGTAGCTATCTTCTTTTGGGGTTGTTGGAAGATTACTTCCTTGCTTTTTCTAGGTTTGTAGTTTCCTTCCTTGTGTTGATGTTTTCCATCAATTATCCTTTGAAGTGCTGGATTTGTGGGAAGATATTGTGCAAATTTGGTTTTGTCATGGATTATCTTGATTTCTCCATCTATAGTGTTTGAGAGTTTTGCCAGGTATAGTAGTCTGGGCTGGCATTTGTGTTCTCTTAGGGTCTGTATGATGTCAGTCCAGGATCTTCTGGCTTTTATAGTCTCTGGTGAGAAGTCTGGTATAATTCTTATAGGTCTGCCTTTGTATGTTACTTGACATTTTTCTCTTACTGCTTTTAATATTTTTTCTTTGTTTTGTGCATTTGTTGTTTTGATTATTATGTGACAGAAGGTATTTCTTTTCTGGTCTAGTCTATGTGAAGTTCTGTAGGCTTCTTATAGATTTATGGGCATCTTTTTCTTTAGGTTGGGGAAGTTTTCCTCTATAATTTTGTTGAAGATATTTACTGGTCCTTTTAGTTTGGAATCGTCAGTCTCATCTATACCTATTATCCTTAGGTTTGGTCTTCTCATTGTGTCCTCGATTTCCTGGATGTTTTGGGTTAGGAGCTTTTTGTATTTTGCATTTTCTTTGATAGTTTTGTCAATGTTTCCCATGATATCTTCTGCACATGAGATTCTCTCTTCTATCTCTTGTATTCTGTTGGTGATGCTTGCGTCTATTACTCCTGATCTCTTTCCTAGGTTTTCTATCTCCAGGGTTGTCTCCCTTTGAGATTTCTTTATTTTTTCTATTTTCATTTTTAAATCCTGGATGGTTTTGTTTAATTCCTTCATTGTATTTTCTTGCAGTTCTTTAAGGGATTTCTATGTTTCCTCTTTAAGGTCTTCTACCTGTTTATCTGTGTTCTCCTGTACTTCTTTAAATGAGTTATTTATGTCCTTCTTAAAATTCTTTATCCTCATCATGAGAAGTGATTTTAAATCTGAATCTTGCTTTTCTGGTGTGATGGGGTATCCAGGGCTTGCTATGGTTGGAGAACTGGGTTCTGATGATGCCAAGTAACTTTGGTGTCTGTTGTTTATGTTCTTGCACTTGCCTTTCACCATCTAGTTAACTCTAGTGTTACCTGCACTTACTGTGTCTGACTGGAGTCGGTCTTTCCAGTTATCTTGCTTGTGTTAGAACTACTCAGACTCCAGATGTCTCTGTGATCTTGTGATCCTAAGCTCCTGTGTGGAAGAACTCCTGAGACTCAGGCCACCTCTGGGATCCTGAAATCCTGCTGCTCTGAGTGCAGTGGTTCCTCTAGGATGGCTCAGGATATGGTGTCTCCATAGGTGCAGACCAGCTAGGTGTCTGCTGCTCTGAGTTCAGTGGCTTCTCTAGGGTTGCTCAGGATACAGTGTCTCCACAGGAGCAGACCAGCTAGGTGTGTGCCCCAGCCAAAAGGACCAGGCAGGGGTTGGGGGAAAGGAAGTGGTATTCCAGAGGGTTGGGGTTTGGGTGGCTGATGGGTCCTGAGTACCCCTGGCTCCCAGTTGTTTTTCTGGAGCATAGGGAATGGGAGGGTGTTCTTATCTGCTGCTCTAAGTACAATGGTTCCTCTAGGATGGCTCAGGATAAGGTGTCTCCACGGGAGTAGCCCAGCTAGGTGTCTGCCCCATCAAAAAAGCAACATGTCCATTTCTATTAGAAAAGTCATAGAGTCAAGTGATTAGTAAGGGACTATGAGATTGGGCCTGCCAATGGACAGGAGATGAAATACAGTGTTATAAAAGGGGAAAATGGAAAAAAATGGAGAAGTAAGAGTTAACTGACTTAGGGTGGCCAATCTCAGTAGTAAAAGAAGAAAATCAGCAAGGAATAACTAATACTAAATTTTTGAAAATATCATATGAAAAACAAATGCAGTATAAACGTCTTAAGATGCATAGATACACATACATAAGAAGGGTAGGAATGTAGTTACATTGTTATGGCTGGCAGTGTCTCTGCTAGATATTAGGTATAGCAAATAAGCCAGTACCAGGAATGTGTTAACTCTTCAAAAAGAATTCAAGGATACTAAAATGCATATATTTTCAGTGTCAGCATAGCAATTAAAGTGGCTGAAAATATCTGAGGTAATTTTCTACGGTTTCATAGTAAATGGAAATAATTTTCCCTGCAGGGTGTGTATGTCTGTATATGTGTATATACATATATAATTTCATAATACAAGTTCAAATCAGTTCAAAACGAAAACTAACATGTAATATTTAGTAGGACAATCAGCAAAGTCATTATTGTTGCACTTGTTTACCGGATATTCTCAGATTAAAATAAATATTCAATATCTTTTCTATAAGAAAAGATATTTCTTATAGATTTTTCAATATCTTTTCAATAAGAGATGATGACATGCTTTTTATTCAAAAAAAGGGGAAGAAACAAGGTTTTTTTTTAATCGTATTCTTGTTGTTTCTTTAACAAATCAATAGCCTTTGATTTTTCCCATAGTATCATAACCTATCTAGCCTCATGCTATCAGCCATTTCAGCACTATCAGGCCTGTGTTCCACCTCAGGGAATGTGCCCTATATACAACCAGAGAGTGGTTGGTTACTGCCACAATCTCTGGGCCATTATTGTAGAATTGTATTGTGCAGGCAGTCCTAAATAATAAAAGTACTTCTAGAGGTATAAACATCCTCAATTTTGAGTTGTGTTAAGACCTATAATTATAAAACTAGTATTGTTTTGAAGTAAAAAGAGGCACATTGATCAATCAAATCAAACTGAAGGCACAGACATAAATCCAAATACCTATGGACATTTGGTTTTGAAAAATAGGCACAAATTACCCAGTTAAAAAAACTAAAAAGACAGCATCTTTAGCAAATGGTACTGATCAAATTGGATGATCATATGAAAATAGATCCATATTTAATCACCCTTTACAAAGCTCAACTCAAACTATATACTGTGTCTCAGTAAGGCAACATACTTTTCCTATGATAAAAGAGAAAGTAATAATAGTCTTAAAAGTAAAAACAGGACTAAACGAATGGTTAAAATAAATGTATTATATTAAGAAGTACATATTTTTATGTTGTTATTTTATTTAGGCACTAGGAAAATATATTAGTCATGATTTTCTTATTTTCTTAAAAATTAAAAGCCATAAAAAGGCATGGATTTCAATAAATCACGAGCTCTCTTTATAGGAGTCAGGACTATTCTTAGATTCTTTCAGAGAGGTTTTAATGGTAGTGACTCACAGAGAGCTAAGACTAAAGTTACCTGCATGGTACTCATGGGCAATTCAACTCAGTGTATAAACTTTTTATATCCATAAAAAATGGAATAATTCAATTTGCTGCCATGCTATCATTATATAAAAGCCACTTGGGAAAGTTGTCCTTTTTTTTTTTTTTTTTTTTTTACAAGTAACTTTCTTAACTCACAGAGTCAGTCTCCAGGGACACTATGTCACCCTTTCACCCTGCCCAGGGTTGTCCTACTCTGTTCTAGGGGCTTTTCTTTTTTTGTCTGCCTCTCTGCTGCCCCATATGCTGGCAATGTAACCAGAGCCTAGCTTCCCTTGTTAACAGAAGTCACCTGCCAGAGCTCTTTTTACCATTGTACATGAAGGAAAAACCAACACTCGAGATACCTCTATTCCCTATAAGAATAAGAGACATTTTCCTAAGAAAGCTCTAGCCAATGTGCCCCTGATGATTTTAAGCTAGTTCTGTCATATTCTGTGAGCATTCCAAAACAATTGTTTTCAGTGACTAGAATTTCAATAGATGCAGCAGATCTGTCTCTCAGTTCCCCAACCAAACAATAGGAAACTCAATGTCAACCAAAACAAGTGTATATAACAGATGATTATCTAGTTGTTTTAGGCTTAGGTGAAATATCATTTGTAAATTCTCAAGCATAAATAAATGCAACAGAGGAAATTCTTTCATACAGTGGGTAGCAAAAAGTGTGTCGGGCTGTAGAAGACATCCTAGGGTGCTTGGCCATGCCGCCAGAACCCAGAGACCTAACATGCAGTCTCACCTCCATTTAACCTTTCTGCTAGGTCTCATAAGGTACAGATAGAGGGTGTGACTAAGAGGCCTCTGCCTCAAGATTTACATATTAATGAATTACCTAAAGCCCAGGGGCATAGATAACTAAGTTTTTATCTCCCTAGCCCCTCCTCTTTCCCTCTCCCCATATAAGGGGGCCCCTCCTGACATTTTGTGGGAGAGCACCATGACCAATGAAACTTCCATATCTTCGATTCCACGTGTCTCCTGGAACTTTGGACTTTCTTGTGTAAGTGGGAAACTCGCCCACAAGGAAAACCTCTCCTGTGCTCCCTGCTGCAGCTGTCCGTGGGGCTCCCTCCCCTGCAGCAGTGGTCTGTGCACCGATGCCCTCGAGGGCTGCCTCCATCCGGGAACTCCCTCCCCCATGGCAGGGCCGCACTGGGTCCCTGTGCCCCTGTTCCCAGGACCCTGCCTATACCGCGGTGCATGGGCAAGGCTGAACAGCTGCTCCCACTCGTGCGCCACGCACACGAGTTCTTTCCCTTCACCTGCTTTAGGCAGCTTATGCTGCTGAGTCCTGTGGCCCCCCCCCCCCCCGACTCTGCTGCTGCTGCAGGGACTGCCTTGGCCATGGGCTGGAGGTGTGCCTGACCTGCCCTGCGCCCCGCCTAACCCACAGAAGTGGCACTAAGATTGTGTGGTGTTTGAACAGTTTTTTAGCTGTAATTTTATCAGCAGTTTGTTTGAAAACCTTTGCAACTTTACCATTATAATATTTACATTATTAGCGACATGCCATAAGAACAAACTGATTTTGACAACAGTAATGTAGCCAAAAGCAAAGTTCATTGGGTTCTTATTATAGATTCTGAACTTTTGCACTCACTCTTAATGATTCTGTTCACGATATGTTGACTCTGAAGTTTAGTGAAGTGAATCACTATCCACTACTTGGGCATAATTCTCGATTCTAAGGTATCCAATGATTAAAAGGCCTCTACTACTAATTTGAGAATAACCTACCTGTGAATCACTTTTTTCTTTCCTCGCTTAGCAAACATGTTCCATATGTTAAAACTTTTTTCGTGACAAAGTAACTCTACATTCAAATAAAAACATATTCTGTAGAATCAGAGGTAGATTTTAACATATTTTCGAAAAGAACAAAATCTCGATTCTGTGAACGACCCCACATATATGGCCATATTGAGAGCATTAATTCGACTCTGTTGGTTAGTTTTAATAGGGCAGGAAAATAAGAGATATATTGGGACATGGATACATTGAAATAAAAAACATCATAGGGAATATGATGGATAATAGATATGAGTAACTGATACTGCATACATGTATGACATTTTCAAAATGAAAATACAATGCATTATACTGAAGACTCAGTCAAAGCTTCACCATTATTTATTATAAATTTACAAAAAAAACCCCACCAAACAAAAAGTAACCATACTGAAATAATCACTCACTAGCTTATGTTCTGAGACATAGACTGTAATTCAAATCTTTAGCTTACAGTTTGTGCTAAGCTGATTGGCAGTTGAATTCAGGACTGTCATATTTTTTTCTCCCTGTCACGTGGATTACAAATGTTATCTGTTAAGGCTGGGCAGAGCTACTGGCCTTGCTGGGGTCCCAATAGGACATACTCAGATGTGTGTCCTGGAAGGCAGTTGAGGTTGTGGAGTGGAGAGATGTTACGTCAATCTGCAATTGTGGATGGAGGTGTGGTCAATTTTTTTTTTTTTTTTTTTTACAAATGATATGTTTGGAAAACTTTCCTTCAAAATCTGAATAAATACTGATGTATTGACAATATAGTCAAATATCATAAAAATTGATCATGTATCTTATACTTTATCACATTTAAGCCATATATTAACACTTTAGGTCTAACATCACCATGTTAGTATATTTTGACAACCCTCTTTCTTTGAGCAGTGTATTCTTACATATGGCTGTTCTACTGTCCATCTCAGTTGGCAGCTTTTATGGAACACTGAAAGCCACACTGGTGCTTAGTTCCTAATGAGTTATCTTAATAAGATTTTACATTCTACTGCTAAATTATATTGCCTCACCATTAACCATGGGGTGCTTTGATTGGTCAATGGAAAAAATAGATTTCAACTATACTTTGAACTTGGCTGTTTTAAGAAAATTCAAAGACATAACAGAGCATAAAATAGTTGCTAAAATGAAAACATTGTTTGTTCTATTGTAAAGAAAACATAATACAGGCCTTGATTTATTTGCTAATTTAAGGTTATATTTGATTATCTGATTGAAGAAATGTGTAAGTATGTGCTCTAAATTGTAAATGTCTTTCCAAAATCAACACACTGGCGACTACAACCCCCCTGTAATAACTATTTGGTAGTATTATCTGGAATCTAGAAACAGGGAGTTTGCCTTCAACAACAAAATTGTTCCGGTACCTTCATGACCTTTGCAGCTTCTATACCCTGGAAGCCAAGAAGTGCTGATGAAGCAGTTCAGGAATATGGCAATCAGCTGTAGCCATCAAAATCAAGACAGTGTTCTTAATTGCTGGTTAGACAAGAACATTGACAACAGTGAATGCTCTCTTCACTGCCACTGACAAGCTCATTTCTCATGGCAAATCCCTCCTATGTAAATACATTCAGTACAGAGTAGACTGCATTCTGACCACATTATGTTTGCAATCAGCACGAAAGTTTGCTGATCCCTCTTCCTACCTCATCCTCTTCCTAAGCAAAGAAGTGGGGATGATAAGGAAGCAGCAGTTACAGACTCAATTATGTTAAGCCCTCAAAATTTGACAAAACACAAAGTGGTATATCTTTTCAACTTTATGTCCCCAACTAAAAAAAAGGAAAAAAGGAAAACGATACTACATGTTCTTCATGTCTGACACACTCTTGGTGATGGAGATCATAATGAAAACTTACTGAAAATACTTTCTTAAGGCAAGCAGATGAAAACTCACTTGAAATAACTGAACTGAAATTAAACTCAACATCAGGCCATTGGAAGAAAGAATTCCATAATGGAGGCTCTGGTTCGTATGACATTTTCAGACAGGTGGAGCCAATTTCCTTCATAAAAATAACCAAATTCCATGACTAGATTCAGGACAGGATGTTTTGTGTTTGTTTTTGACAAAATAAAACCTACTGAGTCCATTTAATATTTTTATGTTTAATGTCCAAGCTGTGCACTTGGAAGTAGACAATCTATGGAAGCTCGTTCAATCATTCACTATCTTCATCTAGGGGTGTGACCATGTGAAATTTTCTATGTCCACATTGGCATATCAATTGGTAATGCTATTAAGGAAGTTTCATTTGGCAACTATGTTGCCAAAGGACACTATCTACCAGCAGGTGTCTTGGGCCTCTGTTTCTTACAATCTCTTCACCACCTCTACCTGGATGTATACATACCTGTATGCATATGGATACATGCATGCATATGTTTACATCTATGTAGAAATAAGGAAGAGAAGGGAATTTGGGAGGGAGCATGAAGACAAATGATGAGTTGAAGGGGGGAGGACAGAGTGTATAGATAGGATGCACAAGTATGAACTTAACAAAGAAAGTATTATTGAAGAAGTTAAATTGGCCAGGAGAAATAGATCAGCAATTGGAAAGAGTACTGAACGCTCTTAAAGAAGGTCTGGGTTTGATTCCACATACTTATATCGTGGCTTGGAATCATTGGTATCTCTGCTCCCAGGATATCTGATAATCTGATATCTTTTAACATTTTTCATTGTTCACTGGGTATGCACTTAATGTACAGATACACATGCAAATAAATTACTATATATATATGTATATATATATACATATATATATACATATATATATGACAAATTATATGTATGTATACATATTGTACTTAAGATGTCACATTTCAATTTCAATAGATTCTTTTTAAGCATAATTTCTCTTTTCCTCACTGAAAAAATTTCCCTGTGTCTCATTTTTCTGCTGAGCATTTGTAAGATTTATTAATTTTCATTTTATGTGTATGAGTGCTTGGATGTCTAAAAGCGTGTGAAGCCACATGCATTCTTATTGTTCATGGGTTACAGAAGAGCACATCTGGTAACATGCATGGATCTGTGAGTCTTTATGTATGTGCTGGGATCTGGTCTTGGGTCCTCTGTAAGAGCAGTATGTTTTCTTAACAGCTTTGACATGACACTAAATATTCCCCTAATTTTTTTTTTATCTAAATAGACACAGTTAGTTTACTGCTGTTAGTATGTTCATGAGTTAGGGGTGGCATGAACTAGGGATACTTAGCCTTTCAAGAGTGTCATTCCCTTAAGATAGCAGACTCTCTCTCCCCCAACACTTCTTGTCAATGTCTGATCTAAAAATTTGAGCCAATTCTCTGTTCCTACCAACAAACAGCCTCATGAACTATATCCAGTAGAAAAGGTTTATTGCTCCATTTCTTAAAGATATTCTTTCATGTGTGTAGTCGTATTTCTGGCATTTCACAGCCTGTAAATCAAAATCCTTGAGGGACTACAGCCATCGCAGCCCAGGGTAGTGATTTGGAATGTTGCAAGGTTCACTGAAGGGGTATAGTCTCTTTTGAACCACACTGAAGGTTTGCTGTGTCATCAATCTTGCTCAGCTGTGCAGCAAGACAATTTATCTGGACGAGACTACATAAAGGATAGCAAAAGGTTATTGTTAGATTATGAAGTTTTCTGACAACAACAATATGCCAGGGCTTAGATGAGACCAAAGCACACTAAAACTCGAGATTTGCTGTGTAATGTTCTCTTCTATCTATCAGAGAATTGTGTTTGTACATCTTTTAGAGACACAATCTGAAGTATAACTAGTCCACACATAAGTGCTTTTATAAAGTCTTCAAACATAATTATACTTCAGTGTGGGTTGCAAGGACGAGTTAATGCCAACACTCATGCCAAACATTTAGGAGTATTGCCACATTATTCTTAAAAACAAGTACCTAGCTCAACTCAGTCCAATTGGAATCTGAAATACTGGGCATTCTTTCCACAAAAGAGGAAATGAATTTTAAATGGATGAAAGCTTCATATTTTTTTATTTATGGAATCAATTTAAAGAGAAAAAAAATGTTTATTATGTCTTCTAGATGGCCCAGAAAGTAAAACCATTTCTTTACAAACCTGAGTTTAAAGCACAAATTTCAGGGGACTGCAAGACTGACTCTGACTCTCATATACGTTCTCTATCTACACTTTTATTCTGTGATATGTGTACATCTATACTGATGCACAGTCCCCTCTCTCAATCTCTCTCTCTCTCTCTCTCTCTCTCTCTCTCTCTCTC
>NW_021604622.1:16880847-16902012 GCF_004785775.1 Grammomys surdaster
TCTCTCTCTCTCTCTCTCTCTCTCTCTCTCTCTCTCTCCTCTCTCTTTTTCTCACTCACCCCACTCTCCTGCCCCTCTTATCTTGTCAAAAACAGCCACATAATATATAAAAATAAATCAAGATGTGAAAGCATTGCGATAAACCAAGGATCTCCTTCCTTATTGTTTTCATTATCTCATGCTATTCTTACAAATGTTAGTAATTATAAAATTAATTTATATCCTACTTGATATAAATTCTTGCTTCCACTGCCTTACATTGACATATGTAATATTACAGAGCCTTCTCAAAATGTGTGCTTCCTTTAGAAAGTGAGTGTGAAACAAAGATGGAAACTTGAGAGATTTGTGAAAATCCAGTGGAAGATGACATGTTTGTGCTTGTAACTGAATAAGCATTAATTGCTTCCAATGTCTGTATGACAGTTCCGTCTTTATTCATGATGATTATTGTGTTGGAGTTTACAGCTTTGTCTTGTTCATTTCTTTTGCAATAAATTTTGTGATTCATTTATCTAATGCCCATTGATAACATTTTATTTCAATTTAAAATATAAAGAAATAATTGAGTGCTTTATCTCGTGACATTTGTACTAGTTTTGGTGTAGCAATTTATCATAATCTCAAAAATCAGAATCATACTTATGAAAACTTGTGTCATAATTTCCTTTTCTAGTTTCTGATTAGATCAACATAATAGAAGCAATACCAATCTTCTGTAATATATATATATATATATATACATATATATATATATATATTCACATTGAAAACTCACCCAAAATGAAAATCCTGTAGTAAATCTAGACATGCAAGAACAAATGTATGAATTATATAATATGGCGTATCTCTGTTACTAACATTTGTATAGAATTAAGTACTCATTCATGAATGGATAACATACTGAATCTCTGGTAACAGACTGCTTTTATTTTTGTTTCTATCCTTTCTTTTTTACTTTTGAAAGAGAGAAAGAGAGATAAAGACAGAGAGAGAAAGAGAGAGGAGAGACAGACTGGAGAGACAGAGAAAGGAAGAAAGGAGACAGGAGAGAGGAGAGAGAGAGAGAGAGAGAGGGAGAGAGAGAGAGAGAGAGAGAGAGAGAGAGAGAGAGAGAGAGAGAGAGAGAGAAGAGTGTGTGTGTGTGTGTGTGTGTGTGTGTGTGTGTGTGTGTGTGTGTGTGTGTTGGATATACATGTTCATAAATGTTCATGGCAGTATATTCACATTTGCATGGATGCATGTGAATATGTGTGTCCATTATGAAAGCATTAGGTTGACATTTCTTGTTTTTTCTTTTCTTATAACTCTGCCTCTTTTTGCCTATTTTTTTTTTTTAGACAATTTTCCTCTTCCTGAACTTGGAACACATAATATAGCTAGGCAGGCTATAGGGATCTGCCTATCATGCTTCCCCAGGAAGGAGGCTAAAAATGACAAGAATTCACATGAGTGCAACAACGCAAGCTTCTTTTTGATTGTTTAGCATGGTACTTGCCCTCCAAAGTTTTTATTATTTGCATCTGTTATTTGTACAGCATAGTGATTTCCATCCTATTCTCTCACATTTATACAATGTATTTGTACTTTGATGTTATTGCTTCCTCCCTTCTCTCTCACTTTCCCCCACTTCGTAGTAGACTGCTTGTTATTTCACAGAGGGATAAGGAACCAAGCCATTAGAATTCTAATGTGACTATAGTGCTATATGTTTGTAATTTGACTTCTACATGGACTGAGGGAAAAAGGTAATGACTCCCAGGACAGGATCAGGAACATAGTAAAATCTTTCTCAAAACAAACAAACAAACAAACATAAAAAAACAACACAACCCCTCCCAAACAAAAACAATAAAATGAAAGTCAAGTACTATTTCTAAAAAAGTAATACCTTTATTATTTTCATATTTTCTAGTGACAAAATGAAATTTTAGAAATTTAATATAAATTCTTGTTGTATAGAATGGAGAGATGGTTCAGTAATTAACTGTTTCTTCTGATCTTTCAGAGGACTCAGATTTTTTCCTAGAATCCACAGTGTTGGTCAAATGCACCTAAAACTCTAGCTCAAAGCAATATTCTGCATTCTTCCATCCTCTTACCTAAATATGCCTGAACATGGCATGCATATACATGCAGAAAGTACTCAGGAAGTAATAAAAATTAAAATCAATACTTTAAAAAAAACACTTCAATAAAGAGTTTTCCTGCTGTGACTCAAACTAAGTTGCTATTTTTACTAAACAATAAGCCTGAGATTCAGAAACTAGGTTGTTCCTTTTATCAGAGCTTGTTATGAATGTTGAAGGAATCACTTAATATTCATATATGAATTATAGAAGATTCAAAATTCCTTTCTCGAAGTCCTGAAAGTGTCTTTATTATCCCACAGGTCCGTCATCTTCTCTCCTCCTAACCTTGTGGCCATAAAGTTCCCCATGGTTAGCACTTCCAATCAGTGAGGTTAAAGGAAGCCCAAACAGGGTCTGACTCTCTCTAACCACAAATCATAATTAAGACAGTCCAGTAGAAATTGAATCATAGGCAGGTTCCCACAAAGGATAACTCCCATCCTACTTCCCATGTATGTGTGAATGTAAACAAATATAGGGAGTAGATAATGATCAAAATCATCGAACTGTTTCACTGATGATGTCAATAAATAGACAATATTGCCTATTGTTAGTTTACTTCAAATTAGAGGATTTTCATAGTGAGTTAAATGAAATAATAGTATTTTAAGAAGTTTACCTATACAATTGGAACAGCTCTTCAACGTTCAAATGCTCACAGGCTTTACCTCTAAATTTTTTACCTGTAGAACTTATATTTAAAATAATAAGAACTTGTCAAATTTTCAGCATTGAAAGCATTCATATGTTCCCATTGGGTTGTTTGTTTTGCCTATTTTAATGAAATGGATACTTGTGCTTCTACATAATTTTCAAAGTATAAATATGTGAACAACTCTGATATCCACAGTCATGGAAGTGACCATCTTATAGTATCTATTCTGCAGTATTCTGCTGTCATTTCAGATCCATTTTGAGCACTAATATGTCACTTTTTATTTGTTAATTGAGGAAGTTACATCAACATTTGACTTACTTATTTCAATGAGTAGCTAGGCATTTCATTTAGCTACTTTGTACCAAAAACCCAAAGCAACTATTTTCAAATCTATATGCAAGGCATTCTTTTCAAGAAGTAGTCAATAGTGGCTCAATTATCAGTTTAAATACTGCATTGTGCATATGTGTCATAATGAGCCATTTAAAATTTGTGAAAATGCTCAAAGTTAATTTTAAGAGACAAGAGATGATGCTATGAATACAGGTAATAAGGTATACATCACAAAACATTAAAATGAGTGATCTACAGTCCTAGTCGTGTAACTGTGATACATGAATCATTGCTATAATTATATCTATCCATAATAAAGTCAACTGGAATGATAGACCTAAAACCAATTATTATAACTGAGTATGTTAGTATAATTTCCTGGAATCACCAAAAACACCTCTATTATTTGAACCAGGGTTCTTGTGACATTTCTGAGTTTTAAAAGTCAAGACAGCCCAACATCAATAATCATTTCAGAAAATAGATCCTTAAAAATTATGTGCCAGTTATGAAGGACAAACATCTCTTTTTTTGTTTTTTTTAGAAATAGCTCTGTGGCGTTACCTGCATGCATTCCCAGTCACTGTGAATCTAAGGGCCATTTTTAGGCTCCTAGACAAGCCTGAGATTTTAAAATAATCAAATTCAGAGGAATGTCACTTCTCTCTCTCAGTCCTCTGTTGTCTCAATGCCCCTACCTCCTTTTCTTGAAGACTTTAGAGTTTCTCTTAATTTTTCCACATATAATTGCAAGAAACATTCTATATAATAAGGGAAGCTAAATTGTTGTCCTTCTTCTTTTCAGTTGATGTAGTGGATTAACACAAGCTGAATAATTTTGACTGGACAGAAATTCACTGGGGCATGCTTCTGTTCTCCAGGAAATTGAAGACTGGAGGTCCTATGTGAATGTTTTCCTTGTTTCGTGATTAATGATAAAGACTGAAAACAGAAACGGGTTGATTCATTACTTCTTTTGTATTAAGAATTATGAATATTGATGAATATAGATAGAGACAATATGACTGAATATGTGTTAGACTACAATAAAAGGTGGAAGTCAAGCCCTTTTCCTCTCTCATGGGGAACATTTATACTGGACTGCAATCTTAAATAGCAGCTTTGAGATGTTTTCATTCAAATAACAGCCTAATCATGGGTGAAAGCATAACCATGCAAGAAGGGAGAGACCTCCTGATCTAATTCCCTTTCAGAGACTCCACTTTCTTATATTGCTATATGTCCAAAGGGGATTAGGAGATACTGTCACTGTGACGTTATAATTGAGTATACTTAAATAAATTAGTTGACATCAGTAGGCAAGACAGTCTTATGAAACTGCCATCATATACATGAACCAGTTTTGACTACATTAGCCAAGTGGTCATATTCAAACTGTCACAATGAAAAGTTTCTACAAGAGTCTTTAAGGCATATGCTTTAAACTGTGCAACAACATACTCAAAATTGTGAGCCACAAGAAGTTTGTCTAAGAACAATAAAAAAGGGAACCTAGTTCAGAGGGAGCCCCAAGAAAGCATATACATATATATATATGTGTGTGTGTGTGTGTGTGTGTGTGTGTATATATATATATATATATATATATATATATATATATATATATTCCTACATAAGTGGCACAGCGTTTTTGAGGATTTGTTTTTGGAAATGATTACTGGTCTTGGGTTGACTTCTTTAAAAATTCAGAAATATCATATACACAATACTTGATTTACATGATACAGAAAATTTTGTTAATTCCAGAGAGTTATAAAAGCTAACTTAAAGCATTATATATGCAATTTCTCTTATCTGCTATACTTTCCAACATTCATTTTAACAAGGTAAATCAAACATTCCATTGCTGAAATGGCCAGCAAAAATAAGTCTTCTTTATTTTTCAGAATAAATGAGTAGAAATACACTATAACTTTGCAAGAAGCTTCCTGAACTGTATTTTCCAAGAAAAAAAAAGCCACAGTATTCTACAAATCTGGTCATAACTTTATGATCATGGAGTATTGGAATGCTGCATTTATAGAGTCACATTGTCCTGAAGTATTCTTTGTTTCCTTAATACCTATCACTGAGTACCTCTGTGTCTGAGCTAATATCTTGTCACCTGTCCAGAAAAACTCTGGGCATGTATTAACATGTCTGTTGCTTCCATGAAGTTAGATGCTTGGTGTGTTATCACATAATTCATTTGAAAATTGTCAAAGTTTGTCATAAACAACCACCCTAATGGGTTTGCTCAAGAGTTCAGTAAATTTCTTGCTTTATGAATTGTGTGTGAATATAAACATTTACATAAATGCTTTCAGAATGGAGAACATTATTTACGCTGACTGGAAGTTATATTCCTGGACCATTGCCACTCATACTGGACTGGAAAGATACTGTCACTTACTCTGGAAAGAGCTGAGTTTCTACAGATGACATGAATAGTCCTCAGGAGAAATGCCCTTAAAGAAAAGCCTAATTGAAAATACACTTTTAAATTTTTATTAAAAATAAAATTATTGTTGTGGTTGTTTTGGTTTGCATACATAGCAGTGGTTTGCATATATGCTGCGCTACTGCATTCTGCTTAGAAATAAAAGAAGATCAATGACAAGTCAGTAAAAACAGCTTTTTCAGAGAAACAAGAAATCACATATCCAGTGTAAAAATGTTTTGCATTTAGCAAGAATTTCAGATACTTTTCTGTCCTGAACATTTCCAGGATTATTGCTTGTGAACTCTCATGTTGGGTTTCCTTGACATCTCAGGGGCATTAAAGACAACAGTGTACTCTGTACCTCCACATTCTGGAAACCCACCTCAGAGGTTTGCTAAAAGTTACCAACAGGAGTGGTCTGGTGTCCATGTCCATTCTCTCATTGTTTTCTTTACATTTTCTTTGGTGTGTGTGTGCTTGTCAGAGTGCAGGTACTTGAGGAGATCAGGGGTTCACATGGCGCTATAATTATAGGTACTTGTGTGAGCCCTCCCAGCCTTCTTAGTCTTGACAACCATCCTATTGCCCCACCAAACCATGTGGTTGGTGAAACTAGATTGAGGAAGTCTGAAAGGGTACTGAGTGTCTGTCAGTCATCTCTGTCAGTCCAGTCCCTTAGAGGAATTCTTAAATAAATCATAACTTTGTTTTCCTTAACTCTAGATTATTTCTGAGTTCTATAACTACTGACTAAAGTTTTATGTGTGTATACATATTTTAATGGATTCAGCAGTGTGGAAACACTAAAATATAATCTCTGTAGATAGTGACTCAACTTCCCTCATCTTTATTGTTAATATAATATAATTTCCTGATATATCATCTGTAAAAAAATACCTAAACCATCCTTGACACCTCTTTTTTCTTACTACGACATGAAAGTATGTTAAACTTTCTATCGAAATTTCACAGAAGTGTACATTCAAAGCAAACCCTAAATGAAATTAAAATCCAGTCATTGGAGACTAATTTATTAAATTACTTTCAGGGCAATGTGGTACCATTTAAGTATTAAGAGCATAGGGACTACAAATACTTTGAATCTGTGACATTTCATGTCTCCCAAAAACTGTTGTGAAGAGTTAGAAATGAATTCCAGGATAGAATTTATATGGGATATCTATTTATCTAATGGTG
The DNA here is from genome assembly GCF_004785775.1 of Grammomys surdaster. NCBI lineage: Eukaryota > Metazoa > Chordata > Mammalia > Rodentia > Muridae > Grammomys > Grammomys surdaster. The sequence goes on from NW_021604622.1 coordinate 16,887,611, forward strand.
GCTGATTCACTGAGTGTATTACACACACTGCTCGGATGCCAGTGCATTTCCCTGAGGTTCCTCAGATTTCAGGATTCTTGGAAACTCCAATTCAGTTGTCAGTAACATTGAAATTGAGTTTCTTTTTAGGAGGGTTTCTTAGGCATGACTCTTGAATCTTCTGTTCAAAGATACCTGCAGTTCCCTCTTCTGGGATACTCAGTGTAGCTGGGTTTATGAACAGCGTTAATCTCAAATGGACAGTACAGTGGGAACTTCTCCTGAAACTGGACACTAGGAGTCCAGAAACAGATTCTTAGAGTGAGCCCCATATCATTGCTTGAGCTTCTGTTGTTGTGGTTTAGGTTTTGGAGAATTTTTGGTTTTGTTTGTTTGTTTTTCCATTCCTGTAGCTGAGGATTGCCTTGAACTACTCCTCATCCTCTTAACTACCATTCGAGAGGACTTGGATGGGAGAACCATACACAGCTGAGTGTTTTCTTTTCTTCAAATAATGTGTTCACAATCAAGTTCTGCTGATGGCATTCCCCATGAGTATAGTGTCTTTGCTTCCTGATCTGGAAATTCACATTGGGAACTGGGATGGAATATAGTACTGGTTGATGCCGAACATTATAGAATAATAAGAGAATTTTAAGCTGATATTTTAAGAACAATTCATATTATTCAGGAATTTACTTATAAGATACAACCAGCAAGGTGTGTGTGTGTGTGTGTGTGTGTGTGTGTGTGTGAGAGAGAGGGGGGGAAGGGAGGGAGGGAGGGAGGGAGAGAGGGAGAGACAGACAGACAGACAGACAGACAGACAGACAGACAGACAAGCTGAGGTGCCTAGGTGGAAATCATTATTATTGGTTGGTTAAAATCATTATATCAGAAATTTACGAGCTGAGGCAATAGCCACTGGGTACATCCAATTATGGTGACCTGATTTTGGATTCCCAACTGGTTTAGATGTTGAATGTAAAAACATCCGAGTACCTATAATACCAGTAGTTTTCAGTGAGATGGGAAGCAGAAACAAGAAAATCCCTAGGAGCTTGTTGGGAAATTGGCTGGAGTACGCAATCAGCAAGACACTCTGATTCAAGCCATGTGGAAAACAAGGAAAATGTGTCCACCCCATGCTTGCACTTTGGTTGGTTGTTCAGTCTCTGGGATCTCCCAAGGGTCCAGGTTAGTTGACACTGTTGGTTTTCCTCTCAAGTTTTTGTCCTCTCAGGCTCTCTCAATCTGTCTCCCAACACTTCATCTCTTACCATTGATTGCTGGATGGAGCCCCTCAAAGGAGAGTAACACTAGGTTCCTGTTTGCAAGCATGACAGAGTAGCAAAGGGTTATGGAGATTGAACTCACTGTCTCAAGCTTTAACAGGAGCACTGTGCTAAGTCAGTTGTTTTCCAATCACTATTTTCTTTCCTAAAAGACCAGTCTCTTTAATAATATTCTGATATATGAGATAATGAGTTGTATGTTTATTTTCCAAGTCAGTTGAACTTCAGATTTACTAACTTTACCTCCAGATATTTTATCATATCTTTGTTTTCTACAATTATCAATTTGAATACGTTCATTGAATTTACCTGAACGTTTAGCATAGCAAGAAAGCATGAGATAGATGGTAAGCGAGATTTCGATTGGAAAACACTGTTACCTGCTAAAGAGATGATGGAAGGATGTTTTCTGTTGAGGAGTAACTATTTCCTGTCCCACATTGTCACGTCAATCTCTTCTTCAATATTGACTTTTCCAGTAGTTTTATTGAAAGCAAATAAAAATATAATACTCAAATACCAGATTAGTAATTTGACTCTTTATTTTATTAATTATTATTATTTTATTGGATATTTTATTTATTTACTCTCCAAATGTTATCCTCTTTCCCAGTTTCCCAACTGAACACCCCCTATCCTATCCCCCATCACTCTACTTATATGAGGGTGCTCCCCCATCCACCCCTCTTCCACCTCACAGCCCTGGCATGCCCCTATACTAGAGCACTGAGCTTTCATAAGACCAATGGACTCCCATATTTGCTCTGAAAGGATTGATTTTTTTTTAAATTTTTTTATTGGATGTTTTATTTACATTTCATATGTTGTCCTCTTACCCCATTTCCCACCCACCCAGGAACCACCATCCCCTCACCCCTCCTCCTTCTTCTCTGTGGATGTAACTCCTATCTACCCCCCCCACTCCCACCTCCCCACCCTCAAAATTCCCACCCCCTGAGGCATCCAGCCTTCATGAGGTCAAGGATCTCTTCTTCCACCTATGCCCAGCAGGGTCCTCCACTCTTACATATTCAGCTGAAGCCCTGGATCCCTCCCTAAGTGCTCCCAGACTGGTGGTTTAGACCCTGGGAGCTGTGGTTGGTTGGGATTGTTGCTCTCCTCATGGTGCCGCAAATCCTTTCAGCTCCTTCAGTCTTCAATCTAACTCCTCCATCGAGAATCCCATTATCAGTTCAATGACTAGTTGTGAGCATCTGCCTCTGAATATGTCAGACTCTGGAAGACCTCTGAGGAGACATCCATATCAGGCTCTTATCAGCATGTACTTCCTGACTTCCATATCAGCATCTATCTTTGGTGACTGCACATGGGATGGATACTCAGGTGGAATGGTCTTCAGATGGTCCCTCCTTCAGTTTCTGTCCCTCACTTTGTCTCCATATTTGCTCCCTTGAGTATTTTGTTGCTCCTTCTAAGAAGGACCAAATCACCCCCACTTGGTCTTCCTTCTTTATGAGCTTCATGTGGCCTGTGAGTTGCATCTTGGGCATTTCAAGGTGCTGGGCTAATATCCAATAATCAGTGAGTGAATACCATCTGTCTTCTTTTGTGATTGGCTTACTTCACTCAAGATAATAATTTCTAGTTCCATCCATTTACCTAGGAACCTCTCGAATTCATTGTTTTTAATAGCTGAGTAATACTCCATTGTGTAAATATACCACATTTTTTGAATCCATTCCTCAGTTGAAGGACATCTGGGTTCTTTCCAGCTCCTGGCTATTATAAATAAGGCTGCTATGAACATAGTTGAGCATATGTCCTTGTTATATGTTCGAGCATGTTCCGGGTATATGCCTAGGAGTGGTATAGCTGGATCCTCAGGTAATGCTATGTCTAATTTTCTGAGGAACCGCCAGACTGATGTCCAAAGTGGTTGCACCATCTTGCAGTCCCACCAACAATGGAGGAGTGTTCCTCTTTCTCCACACCCTCGCCAGCATCTACTATCACCTGAGTTTTAAATCTTAGCCATTCTGACTGGTGTGAGATGGAATCTCAGGGTTGTTTTGATTTGCATTTCCCTGAAGACTAAGGATGCCGAACATTTCTTTAGGTGCTTCTCAGCCATTCGAGTTTCTTCCATTGAAAATTCTTTGTTAAGCTCTATACCCCATTTTTTAATAGGGTTATTTGGTTGACTGGAGTCTAATTTCTTGAGTTCTTTGTATATATTGGATATTAGCCCTCTATCAGATGTAGGATTGGTAAAGATCTTTTCCCAATTTGTTGGTTGTCGTTTTGTCCTATTGACAGTGTCCTTTGCCTTACAGAAACTTTGCAATTTTATGAAGTCCCATTTGTCAATTCTTGATATTAGAGCATATGCCACTGGTGTTCTGTTCAGGAACTTTTCCCCTGTGCCCAAGTATTCGAGTCTTTTCCCCACCTTCTCTTCTATTAGTCTCAGTGTATCTGGTTTTATGTGGAGGTCCTTTATGCAATTAGACTTGAGCTTTGTACAAGGAGATAAGAATGGATCAATTTTCATTCTTCTACATGTTGTCCTCCAGTTGAACCAGCACCATTTGTTGAAAATGCTGTCCTTTTTCCACTGGACAGCTTTAGCTCCTTTGTCAAAGATCAACTGACCATAGGTGTGTGGGTTCATTTCTGGGTCTTCAATTCTATTCCATTTATCTTTCTGCCTGTCTCTGTACCAATACCAGGTAGTTTTTATCACTATTGCTCTGTAGTACAGCTTGAGGTCAGGAATGGTGATTCCTCCAGAGGTTCTTTTATTGTTGAGAATAGTTTTCGCTATCCTGGTTTTTTTGTTATTCCATATGAATTTGAGAATTTCCTTTTCTAACTCTGTGAAGAATTGAGCTGGGATTTTAATGGGGATTGCATTGAATCTGTAGATTGCTTTTGGCAAGATGGCCATTTTTATTATATTAATCATGCCAATCCATGAGCATGGGAGATCTTTCCTTCTTCTGAGATCTTCTTCGATTTCTTTCTTCAGAGACTTGAAGTTCTTGTCATGTAGGTCTTTCACTTGCTTGGTTAGATTCACACCAAGGTATTTTATATTATTTGCAACTATTGTGAAGGGTGTCATTTCCCTAATTTCTTTTTCAGTCTGTTTATCTTTTATGTAGAGGAAGGCTACTGATTTGTTTGAGTTGATTTTATAACCAGCCACATTGCTGAAGTTGTTTATCAGGTTTAGAAGTTCTCTGGTGGAAGTTTGGGGGTCACTTAATTACACTATCATATCATCTGCAAATAGCAATATTTTGACTTCTTCCTTTCCTATTTGTATCCCTTTGACTTCTTTTTGTTGTCTAATTGCTCTGGCTAGGATTTCCAGTACTATATTGAATAGGAAGGGGGAGAGTGGGCAGCCTTGTCTAGTCCCCGATCTTAGTGAGATTGCTTCAAGTTTCTCTCCATTTAGCTTGATGTTGGCTACTGGTTTGCTGTAAATTGCTTTTACTATGTTTAGGTAGGGGCCTTGAATTCCTGATCTTTCCAAGACTTTTATAATGAAGGGATGTTGAATTTTATCAAATGCTTTCTCAGCATCTAGTGAGATGATCATGTGTTTTTTTTTCTTTGAGTTTGTTTATACCTCACACAATAATAGTGGGGGATTTTAACACCCCACTGTCAGCAATGGACAGATCATGGAAACAGAAACTAAACCGAGACACTTTGACATTAACAGAAGTTATGAACCAAATGGACTTAACAGACATCTATAGAACATTTCATCATAAAACAAAAGAATATACCGTTTTCTCAGAACCTCATGGTACCTTCTCCAAAATAGACCATATAATTGGTCACAAAACAGGCCTCTTCAGATACAAAAAGATTGAAATAATCTCTTGCATCTTATCAGATCACCATGGACTAAGACTGGTCTTTAATAATGACAAAACCAATGGAAAACCCACGTGCCCATGGAAACTGAACAACTCTCTACTCAATGATGACTTGGTCAAGGAAGAAATAAAGAAAGAAATTAAAGACTTTTTAGAATTCAATGAAAATGAGGACACATCATGCCAAAACTTTTGGAACTCCATGAAGGCAGTGCTAATAGGACAACTCATAGCTCTAAGTGCCTACAAAAAGAAACTGGAAAGAGCACACACTAATAACTTTACTGCACAACTAAAAGCTCTAGAACAAAAAGAAGCAAATACACCCAGGAGGAGTAGAAGGCAGGAAATAATCAAACTCAGGGCTGAAATCAACCAAATAGTAACAGAAAGAACAATATAAAATATCAATAAAACCAGGAGCTGTTTTTTTTGTGAAAATCAACAAGATAGATAAACTGTTAGCCAGATTAACCAGAGGGCACAGAGACATTTTCCAAATTAATAAAATCAGAACTGAAAAGGGAGACATAACAAGAGAAACTGAAGAAATTCAAAAAATCATCAGATCCTACTACAAAGGCCTATACTCAACAAAACTGGAAAACCTGGATGAAATGGACAACTTCCTAGACAGATACCAGGTCCCAAAGTTAAACCAGGAGCAGATAAATCATCTAAATAGTCCCATAGCACCTAAGGAAATAGAAGCACTCATTAAAAGTATCCTCACTAAAAAAAGACCAGGACCAGATGGTTTTAGTGCTGAATTCTATCAGACCTTCAAGGAAGACCTAATTCCAATTCTCTTCAAACTATTCCACAAAATAGAAACAGAAGGAACACTACCCAATTCGTTCTATGAAGCTACAATTACACTCATACCCAAACCCCACAAGGATCCGACAAATAAAGAGAACTTCAGACCAATCTCCCTTATGAACGTCGATGCAAAAATACTCAATAAAATTCTAGCAAACCGAATCCAAGAACACATGAAAACAATCATCCATCATGATCAAGTAGGTTTTATCCCAGGAATGCAGGGATGGTTAAATATTAGGAAAGGATTGATTCTTTTAGCTTACTGCATATTTTGCTTGGTCGGTAGCTTTTTGTACTAAATATGAAAGGTATAGTCTCCTTTATGCTAACCAAGTGTTCTAGTGCCGTTCACTAGACTCCCTTTGTTATATTTATTTCTAGACCCTTTAAAAACCTGGTATCAAACATTTGGTGTCATCTCTACTGCCCAATATCCTGTAATTTAATTAGCTGAAGATCACACCTTGACAACAGTTTCCTGTGTCTTCAGCAGTCACTGCTGGCTTCATGTTTTTAAAAGCTTCTCTGTTGTTGAATTGGAATAATGTCAAGATGATTGTTTGTGTAACTCCTACAATCAAGGAGTTTTACAGTCATTAAACTATGGTCTGATTGGATGAAGAAAGCATCCCTTCTTTGCTAACTCACACATTTTGTCATGTGCATGCAGTTAGGAGATTTGAGCTTAAATGAGCATCAATAGACATTTGAAAACTGAGTTAATCAGGTTGATGAAATTATTTTAGTGAATTTGGATTTATTTTCTCATTACTGTGATTAAGCACTAAGCTATCAATCAAATCAATGAACTAGTATTCCTAATGGGTTATTAAAATGACAAAAAATAATCCATTTGTGCCTGAATATTTTGACTGTTTTAATTATGTGCTCCATCAAAACTTTAGTGATTTAAAAAATGATTTGGTACGCTGCAACTTGATTTGGATGCCACAGTGGTTTCTGCAGAACAATATCACCTTTCACAATTGATGAATGAAATATGTTGTTGTTTTTTTTCTGTTGCTCTTGTTGTTGTTAAGTATAAACTATATTAAGCATTTGTAAATAATATAATCAATGACTAAGAGTCAATTCTTAGAAAATAAAGATATTAAAAATTTTTTGGTTCTCCTTTAAGTTAGCCGCTGGGAAAAAAATGGATCATGGATAAGATTACTGTAGCTGAGGCTTGTCATTTGCTATGTTCTTAGTCCTAAAGTATTAGCTGTTTTTCGTAGAACTCATGTGTTTTATCACATACACACATATGTGTGTTTATATGTGTGTGTGTGTATGTGTGTGTGTGTATATGTGTGTGTGTGTATTTGCTTGCATGCACACACACAAACTGTGTGAAGTTTGCATTTTGTCTTTGCTTTACCCAAGAGTCTTCAAATCACTTTTCACTTAATACCTACACTCCTATTTATATAATTCATAGTGCAAGATGAAATCTTTAAGGAAAATTAATGATAATCCTAAAAGTAGCATTTGATGGCAATGAGAAACATAAACCCAATATTATAAATGCTTTAATTTTTGGATTTACTTCACTAAAAATTTATAATTATATGAAGTCTGATCGTGCCTGAGACTTTGTGTGGTACAGAAGTTAATATATTCGTACAAATAGTCACACCAGATAAAACCAAAGATAAACCAAAATTTCTATGTTATTACACTGAGATTATAGTCATGGTATACTCACAATATATTTATGGAAGATTGGATCCTAGTAAGGAGACATAACAAACTATATACACTTACAAAAATGGTAAAATCCAAGCCTGAATGGTATCTCACATGGAGTTTTACCCTTTGTTTCCTTGAGAGTAAATAAATGATGCATAAGAATATATACTCATATATAAGGTAATGAAATACACAATATTAATCATTAATGAGAAACCCTTCCTTAATTTATAGCTGGGCTAAAATTTATTAGCCAACAATGACTAGAGAACTTTCACATAATTATAAGGAACAAGTGGCTTGAGTAGTTATATGTATTACAGAGAAATGTGGGTCTTAATTCATGATTAGTTTGAGAACGAAAATAAGTCGATAAAATTCTCAAATTAGCCACAACCTAGGTAAAGGAGAGAAATGCTTAACTAATTGGCATGACAGCAGGGGCTGTGTATGTTTTTAATGAATTATAATGCATGGATGAAATTAGAGATTCCATACTTTCATTAAACATTATTTTATTTATACTGCTAATCACTTTTGAGTATAGCTATGTATTTATTTGCTTCTTTGTTTGTTTGTTTGTTTGTTTACTTATTGGGGGTGTGGACAGCACATACCAGAGGGTCAGTAGACAATGTATTGAAGACATTTCTCCACTGCATGAGTTAGGAAGATCTAGACCAGTTCATCAGGCTTAGTGGCAATTTTCTTTATCTACCTTGCTATCTCTACCCTTACTATTTTGTTTTCTTACTTACAGTAACATTACACCATTCTATTTTCATTTCTTTACCTAACCACTTTTTTCCCACCCCACCCCTGCATTAGTGACCTATATTATTTGCATGTGGGAGCCACTGCGATTCCGTTTCCACAGTAACATGTTGTTGTTACTTGAGCATTCTCTGACAGCCATCTTGTTGGAAGTATCAAGATGTATCTTGGTTGTCATTGAGGAAAAATCTCACAAGACTTCCGTGTTTTTCAGCTCTTAAAATCTTCCTCCTCCATCTTTTAGAATGTCACTAAGCTTTAGATGTTATAGATTTGTCTGTTGGACAACAGGATCAGGTGACCTCTCTCTTTTGTCCCCTTAGAGTTCTCTGTGGTTCCTGTCAGGTGCTGAGAGATGATACTTTGGAGAGGGGTATGAACTGTGCTTATCTGTAGATATATGTTTTATTGTGCAGTTAACATTAATAACAACTAAAGTAGTGTTAGAAGTAGGTTCTCCTTGAAAGTCAGTACAGGGAAGATTTTTATCTTGTTAAGTGGGCCTTATGTTCAGTTAGACCTTGCTCTCAACCATTGGGTCACATCCCCTTAGTAGTTTGAACTACATTTCACAGGGTAGATACTGCATATACTATATTTATATTACAATCCATAACTGTGACAAAATCAAAGTTATGAAGTAGGAATAAAATGTTATGGTTGGGGCTTCACCACAATGTAAGGAACTGTATTAAAGGGCTGCAGAATTAGAAAGGTTGAGAAACACTGAGTTAGAAGGCTGTTGGTTAACACCGAAATAAGCATGCCACTATGATGTAATTAGGGGATTCCTATTATGCTGGCATTTATTGTGATATGTAGGCCTCACACCCGGGTATGATTATCGATTGTTTCCCTCTCTTTATCACATTCATTGAGCTTCTGGTATAATACAAACCAGATACCACAAAAGAGTCTTTCAGTTTAGAAACAGCTCAAACATTGGAGTCCTGGGTCTGAAATTTAGGGTCTCTTCAGCAAAAGGAATTTAACTTCAACCTATCAGAGGGAGCCAATGATAATATTATACTACACTGTTCTAGGAATCACTTGGGTTATGCTAATCAATCATTAGAAATGAGGATTCTCATGACTGGTATTCATTATATATATACATACATACACATATATATATATATAAAATCTATGAATCTTGTCAACCAAGTGGCGCCACTTCATTTAATATATTTGTGAATATATTAAAAGCATATTAATTGTGTGTGTGTGTGTGTGTGTGTGTGTGTGTGTGTGTGTGTGTGTTAATCCTCAGTGGCATTTATCCCTTCTCCCTCTTTCTCTGTTTCTAAGAACTCCCCCACCCATTCCCCATTTCTCCTTGGATGTGTGCTGAGGTCATATATATGGTCATATAACGGGCATAATATTAGCCACTCAAAAGAACTCAACACTGTTGTTAATTAAGGCTCTTATGTTTACTTCCTGGATGTGTAAAGCATCAAAAATTCAAATACTTATTTGTCAGAATCTCGATTGTCTAAAATCTAGTAGTCAGTGAGATACTAGGTAAATATCACAAAGCTCTCAGTAGTTATGCATTTTTTTCATTTTGCTTCTGACATTTCAATGAAAGCTTCAAAATAGAAGTAACTAACAAAATAATCACTGACTGTGTTACTAGAAGAACATACAAATACGTTATGGTCAACTTTCATTGCCAATATTGTATAGTTTGTTACTTGAATGTCACATTTATTACTGAGAATGTCAGAATGAAGCTCTGAGATCCTTGGAATTGGAAAATAAAACACTTTTATTGAGCATCTGAAATTTTGTTGTTCAGCTTATATTCATTAGTTTTTGTTGTTTAATAATAAAATGTGAAGATGGTATCATCAAGTCTTGTTCACTGCACATGATTTACCTTTAAAGATAAGAAATAGGTCATGTTACATAAATTTTAAAAAGCACAAAGGAATATTTTCTGCTCTTCTATAGAGATTTTGTTTCTCAAATTCCTCAATAAGAATTCCTGGGAGTTACTTAATTGACCATAGGTATTTGATTTGAGTTTGTCCCACCTCAAACAAATAACAGTGGTTACAAATCTGAGAGAGAAGTGAAAATGCAGCTTTGCATAAAGGAAGGAAAATATACTTCAGGTCTCACACACACCAAGGTTATTTTACTAAGGCAACTGAATAATTTTAAAGAGTGCTAATTCTCAACTCTTTGGATCAGTATCAAGTAATGAATCAAAGAATGCAATGCATAGTGGCAAGAGAGAGGAGGTAGCAGTGAGAGGGACTTCAGCAAGCTAAGTTACACCCCTTGTTTCCCTGTGGCCTTTGAGTCACTCTTGAGTACCCACACTATACTCTTAACTTTCTTTGTCGCATCTGTTTTCTAGAAGAAATCATTGCATATGTGTATGATAAGAATATGTGAATCTATTTTGAAAGTATTGATAAAGATTAAATTTGACCTTATTAATTCCCTTGTCGTTAGACATTCAGTGGTAGCACTGGCCTTTGATCCGGGCACTCAGAAGGCAGAAGCAGTAGAATCTCTTTGAGTTAAAGGCTAGTCTGAACTACAGAGCAAGTTCCAAGACAGCCAAAGCTACAGAGAAAAACCATGTTTCCAAAAAGAAAACAAACAACAACAACAACAACAAAATCAATCAAACAAGCAAAAAACAGACAAAAAAACAACAATAAAGTCCTTTGTTGTCAAATCAGACTTTGAGAAATAAACAAATTTATGTTTAAATTAATCTCCTACTTTTAAGTTTTGTGGGAATTCTATAGTATTTTAATTAAATTTCCAGATTCATTAATTTTTAGTCTACTAAAAGTATAAACTGCTGTCCAAACTGTTTTAAAAATCATGCTATATTGTAAAGAAATTATGTGAAAACTACTTTTTAATTTTATAAGTAAATTAATTACAATTTTACTATGACCTTTGCTTTCTAATTTTAGCAGATTATTTTTTTCTCATTTCATAAAATTTACATGTCTCAAAATGTAATATAGGTGGTATTTTTAAATGAATAAAAATGTGTTAAATAAAGCATATTAAATTCAATGTATAATTAGTTCAATACAAAAGGGAAATCAACTTAAAATGTAAAAGCAAGATCATAATTTTCCTCAATGCTCTGATGAAAGCAATGAATTTGAAAAATGAATGAACAGCAGAAAAATTAGAGCTAGACAACTTACCTGTGTCATTGTCATGGTGTGGTTCAAGGAGCTGGGAAAAGGCATAGAAATATAGACAGGAACATAATGAAAGAATATAGAGAGTAGTAAATTTGTGCCCCAAAGTTAATGTGGTAAATCATATTTCCCGGTAACGAGGACAAAAGAAAATATAAAAAAAATTCCAAGACAAATTGTACCAACATATATTTATTATAATCTGAGCATACCTTTTTAAATATATAATATAAAATGTTGCTTTGCTCAAGTGTGAGGATGCCAGTTGAGTGTCAGGTACAAGGTCTAACATATATTTTCATAAGAAATGCTTTTCTTCTATGTCTGTGTATTCAATGTCACCATCCATGTAGCAGTTTTGAAGAGATTGGGGATTAGAAAACAATTAATCAACATCATGTCATTTATTCTTTGCTTTCCAGTGATCAGAGGAATCAAGGGTGTCAGTTGGTTGTGGAAAAGTTTTAAGCATCAGAAAAATCAAGCAAAAAGATACAAAATGTAAAATAATCTCACCCAAGTAAAATCTGTCAGAGTTCATATGAAATAACAGACACGTAAAAGAACTGTAGTAAGTATTCCTTTGCCATAATGGATGAAATCATTTCTTGTCATCTGGAGCAATTCATAGGCTGTAAACACCTTCCCTACAACAGCTCTAGATTAACAGCAAGAGGCACGATTCAGGACAAATAGATGTGGCTAGATGTTTTATTTGCCAGTTTTTCCTGATAAAGCAATTCATTCTTTTGCTCTTCTGCCTGTACATGAAATACTAAGCAGTGTCATCAAGCTTTTACGTGACATTGTATATTAAATCAGTAAGGTTCAAATATGAGCTCTTCAATTCCACTGTCCTGGGAGGATTTGTCACCTCCGGTAACCTATGCAATGTGGCTGCTGAGATTTCACACAAAGCTCCTCATGTTGACAGGCAGTTAGATTCCCATAGAACGTATTGAAGAGGTATTTTAACTTGTAAATATATTTGAAGGTTATAAATACGAAAGCCTTCTGTTTTTTTTTTTTTTTTTGCTTTGGTTTTGAAATACTGTATATATTACAAGAACTTACAAGATAACATAAGACATTTATTATTTATTGAAGTTTTTAAACATGAGTCTGTGTCTTAGAATTTGAGCACCACATTTTACAAAAGTATTATTTATGATGATCAGGCTGTATGATTAATAAATAGACAAATATTCAGTTAATCTTTCTTCAGTTTTCTAATGGACAGCCACTTTGTTGGTGGTGACTATGTATATGTATATGTGTCATGATATTAGGAGATTGAATTCAAGTGAGTTGGAATTATAGATTTATTATTTTGGTTTGATATATGTCCCCCAAACAGGTATTTAAACAATGAATCCAATCAACGGAATTTAGTTATTAGAAAAAAGAAATTTATTAACATTAAAACACCTGCCACAGTGTTTGATGTTCAAACTGATTGGCTGTTCAAATATCTGAGGTTGATTGCTGACTAGCAAAATGTGGCATTTATCAATACATTAAGGGCTCAATCAAGAATCTTTGTGAAAATACATTAGAATTTTGATTATTTATGATATCTATGATTGTGCATTGTCTGGACAGGTCAACACAGTAAATTAATGAATGCCCAGTGAATGTCCACTTCAGGTTTCTCAGCTCTGCAGCAGTTAATCCACATGGATAGATTTGAATACTTTCTTTTGCAGATGAAAATTTAAATAAAATCTTCATATGATTGTTTCTAAAATAAAAAATCCCCATAAATTGTGAAGCATAGACATTTCTGATTTTATTTTACTAGTATGACATATTGAAAATACTATTTATTCTGATACAATTGAGTAAGTGCTTCATGAAGTATTAGCCCATGAAATTCACATAAATCAATGATATGTTAGAAAAAAGTGAGGAGTGAAAATGTGTTTAAATAAAGCTGACAATTCAAAAAACATTTGATAAATACATCAGCCATTAATTTAAAAGCATCTTAGGAAACATGCTATTTTATAACTGTGAGATATTGAACCAACTCTATGCACATAATTCAAATATACACTATTTGTCATATTATAAGGGTTATTAATGGAGATGTTTAAATAAACAATACTAAATATTAGTATCCAGTTGGAACAGCTCCATTTGTAGAAGATGTTCTCCTAACTCCAATGAGTATGTTTTTTGATTTTATTGTCAAAAATTAAATACCTCTATATGTGTGTAAATATATCTGGGTCATCGCTTGTTACTACTTGTATTCTACTGACCAACTCTTTTTTAATGTCAGTACCATGTATTCTGTTTATAACTAGGGATCTACATTTCAGCTTTATTCTGGGATGATGATAACTCCCACACTTCTTTTGAATTGTTTAGGCTGTCATGAATATAGATAAATATATCTGTGTTTACATATGAATTTTGAAGTTCTCTTTTTCAATTTTTTATGAAAATTGTGTTGAATTTGTAGATTATTTTTATTAGGATGATCATTTTTACAATATTTAACATATGTAATTGCCATCTTAGGGACTTATTGCTGAATAAACTGACTCTTTCTAGCTTTTTCTGAACTCTAACTGGGTGTTTCAACTCAACTGTTCTGTCCCAAACTACTCTTCAAGCTGCCTAATTCAAACTGGATACTTTAGGCATCTGATTGAATTGTACTGTTTGGCCTCAAATTTACTCCTTCATTCTATTCTATCTGGCTTCTTTTCATTTTCTGTCTTCACCTGCAACCTGTCTCTGTAAAACTGTCAGGGTAAAAATGACCCCTCCCTCCCTCCCTCCCTCCCTCCCTC
>NW_021604622.1:16902412-16963602 GCF_004785775.1 Grammomys surdaster
TTATCTTCGTGGGGTCTTCATAGTCTTTCTGTGTAAGAATAAATTAATCACAGATGAAGATACTTTGATCTCTTCCTTTCTTATTAGTATGTTAACCTCTCTCACTTATCTTATTGCTTGAGTTAAGATTTCAAGTACTATATTAACTTGATATGGAGATTGTGAATATTGAAAATTTTAGTGAAAAAGTATTAATTCTCTCCATATAGGATGCTGTTAGCTGTGGATTTGCTGTGAACTGCTTTTATTGTATTGAGGTATATCCATATACCTTTAGTTTCTGTGGAACTTTCATCATGAAAGAGTATAGGATCTTGTCAAAATCTTGAAAATTGACTCATGACAAGATCTGGCAATTGCAATTAGAAGCATATGCCCAAATCACAGTAAATTTTATTAGACAGATAATTATTAACTTTGTTCATTGTTGCTCTATTCAAAGTAGACAGGGATTCACAAAAGCCTAGATTTCCATCAGGTAATAAATAAGTATTAAAATTGTAGTATATTTACACAGTGAATCACTATTCATTTGTTAATAAATGAAATATAAATTTAGCAAGTAAATGAATGAAGATATACAAATCATTCAGAGTGAAGTAACACAAAATACAAAGGAAAAATATTTCTAGTTTTCTCTCATATGTGAGTGTTAACTTTTTAAAGTTTATGTACACTTCAAGAGAACTGTAATAGCCAAGGATGATGAGTGATTCCAAAAATCCAGCAACTTACAGACAACAATTCTGAAATGTATATGAATTCAGAGATACTAGAAGTGCATATAAGTTCACAAAGATGCATGATGCTAAGGCTAACCAAGAAGCTATCTGCAATAGCTCCCTTCTATAATGGGAAAACCAGTTTTCTCTAGTGGAGTGTCACTGTGTGCAGCAAAAACACTCTAGGGAAGTGCTCAAGCTCAGGTGTAGTTGGCTAACAGGAAACAGATGCAGTGTTTTTTGTTTGTTTGTCTATCTGTTTTGTTCATTGGCAGCTTTTGTTATTTTCTTATTACAAAAATAGTCTTAGTAAGATATTTGTTTCTTAGTTTTGATTCTTGTGTTTTATGTGTTTGAGAGAGAAAGAAATAAAGATTGGAGAGAAAGAGAGAGGAGGAAAGAGAAAAGGAGAAGGCAATAAATAAACACAGAGGGACAGAAAGACTAAGAGAGAGAAGTGAAGGAGAGAAAGGGAGAGAGGGAAAGGGGGCAGAGAAAGAGAGTTATAAGAAGAGAAAGAGAGAGTAAAAGAAAGGAGAGGGGGAGGCACAGACAACATCAAGTCGTTTGGAAGCATGACAGGAGATGGTAGAGCCTGAGGATAGGAGACCATTATCAAATAATAATGTATAAAAAATTAAGAAAAAAAAACAAGGAATGCAATTCAAGAAGAAATTCAGAGTTTGCATTAGTTTGTTCATTTTCTGTACTGAGATGCACTAAGCCATACTTTAATGGCAGAAGGAACTGAGATAGTCATTCAATGTTCATTTCAACAAGTTTGAAGAAATACTGGATACTTAAGTATTTTCATTTGTTCTTTTTTTCTTTACTAAAAATGGATTGTTCTTTAATACAGTACATTCTCACCACAATTTCCCCTCCCTCTTCTCCTCCCAGCTTACCCCCAACTTCTTCTTCCTCAGATGCATGCCCCTTCCAATTCCACTTTAGAAAAGAGCAAGCATCCAATGAACGGCAACAGCCAAAAAGACAAGACAAGATTCAGTACGACAAGGCAAAAGCCCTCATATGGAAGCGTAACAAGGCCAGCAAACAGGAGGAAAAGAGTCCCAAGAGCAGGCAAAAAGAGTCAAAGACAGACTCACCCCCACTGTTAAGAGGCTTACAAGAATATCAAGCTAATATCCATATAATATATGCATAGGACCTGGAACAGAAATATGGTGGCCCCACGGTTTCTATGTCAGTCTCTGTGAGCCCATTGTAAGTACTGCTTAATCAGGTGGGCTGTTTCTGGTGTACCCCATCCCCTCTGATTCCTACAATAATCTTTTCTTTCCCTCTTCCATGGACATTTCAAGTCTTTTGTTTGTTTGTTTGTTTTTTGTTTTTGTTTTTTTTGAGACAGGGTTTCTCTGTGTAGCCCTGGCTGTCCTGGAACTCACTCTGTAGACAAGGCTGGCCTTGAACTCAGAAATCTGCCTGACTCTGCCCTCCCAAGTACTTTGATTAAAGGGATGAGCCACCACAGGGAAAGACACAATGGAGACATTCAACGTAGACTCTCTCTATATATAATATCTGGCTGTGTGTTTCTGCACCTGCTTCTATCTGCTTCCTGAGGAAGCCTCTCTGGTGATGACTGCACAAGGGCACTGGTCTATGAGCATAACAGAAGGTCATTAAGAATCATTTTTTTGATTTAATTTCCGTTCTTGTTTGGATCTACCTTCAGACCCTGGCCTACCCAGTCTTTGGTTCTTGGCCATGCACCCAGTGAAGATCATGGGCTCTGCTTCCTGGTGTGGGCCTCAAGTTAAATGGAACACTGGTTTTCTATTCACACAAATTCTAAACTACCATTGCTCCAGCAACTTATAGGCAAACTGGATTGTAATTGCATGATCTGTGGCTGGGTTGATGTACAGGTTTCTCTTTTTTTGGTGCTTTCTTTTTACGAGCCTACAGAATACCTTTTCTCACCAAAAAAACTAGCGCCTAATGAAGGCGTCAGCTCCGACTCTCTGTGTTCAGTGAGCTCTGTGGTTGATGTCCTCCTCCCCGACGTTTGGGCTCCACTGTCTGTTTTCAGAGTGCAACACTCTGCCGCAGCACCAGCCTGTTTTGTTTAGAGATCTCCAGGGGAACCCCTTGACCAATAACTCAACCAAAGTCAACCCCGTCCTACTCTTGCAAGCCTTGCCTGGCTATAAAAGATGGCCAGTTCAGACTCCATATCCTTCATTAGTAGGAATCCTCATTAGGAATGTTTCTACTTTTCACACCTTACAAAAGTTCCCTAACCTCAGCTGCCTCACCTCATACTCTTCTCCTCCCTCTCCCACTTATTTGATCCTTCCTCTTTCTGTTACTACATGCACATAGTCCACCTATAAAATTTCTTTTATTTCACCTTCTCAGGGGTATAACCAAGAGCTCTCCTATTTACCTAACCTCTCTGGCTCTGTGGATTTTAGTTTGAATATCATTTAATTAATCGCTAATTACAAGCAAATACATATCACATTTGTATTTCTGAGTATGGATTATTTCACTCAGGATGATTTTATCTAGTTCCATCCATTTGCCTGCAAATTGAATGATATCATATTTTTAATTTTTTTAGCACCTGACTAATATTTCACTGTGTAAAGGTACCACATTTTCTTTATCTCTCATTCAGTTTAACAATATGAAATTGTTTTTCAGTGGCTAGATATTATGAATAAATCTCAGCTGAACAAGTGTGCTTGTGGTAAGACAGAGGTTCCTTTGGGTATATGCCCAAGAGTAGTGTAGCAGGGTCTTGAGATAGAACAATTCCTAATTTTCTGAGAAACTGGCCCTCTGACTTCCATAATGGCTGTGCAAGTTTACACTTCTGTCAGCAGTGGAAGAGTTTCCCTTTGCTCCACAGCCTTGCCAGCAAGAGCTGTCACTTGTGTTCATCTTAGCCATTCTGAAATATGTAAGATGGAATGTCTACATAGTTTTGATTTGCATTTCCCTTGTGGCTCAGGATATTGAACATTTCTGTGTTTCTCAGACATTTGAGATTTGTCTGTTGTGACTTTTCTGTTGGGATCTGTACCTTATTATTTACTTATTTAATTTTCGATATCTAATTTTTTGAGGTCCTTACATAGTTTGCATATTACACCTCTTTCAGATGTGGAGTGGTAAATACCTTTCCTCATTCTCTAGGGCTGCCTCTTTGTTTAATTGATGGTGTCCTTTGCCTTAAAGAGTATTGTCAATTTCATGGAGCCTCATTTGTTAGTTTTCAATCTTAGTGCCTGCATTATTGGTGTTTCTGTCTCCTGTACCAATTCAATCAAGGTTGTTTTGGTGCTTTTTTTTCTATCAGGTTCAATGTGTCTGTTTTTATGTTGAGGTATTTGATCCAATTGGTCTTGAGTTTGTACAGGGTAATAAAAATGAATCTATATATGTTCTTCTACATGCATACATTCAGTATGACCAGCACCATTTGTTGAAGATGCTTTTTTTCCAGTGTATGTTTCTAGCTTCTTTATAAAAAAAAATTAGATGTTAGTGAATATGTGGATTTATGTCTGGACCTTCAATTCAATTCCATTGATAAATATGTTGTTTTTAATGTGAAGATAGTGCTGTTTTTATTATTAAAGTGCTGTTATGCAAACTGAAATCAGGGATAGTGATAACTCCAGCAGTACTTTTTATAATTAGAAGTGTTTTAGCAATCATGTTTGGATTTTGCATATGACATTGAGAATTCTCTTTTCAAGTTCTGTAAAGAATTGTTGGAATTTTAATGGGGATAGTGTTGAATCTGTAGATTGCTTTTAGTAGGATGGCCATCTTACTCTGTTAATCCTAAAGATCCATGACTGCTGGAAATCTTTCTGTCTCCCGAAATCAGCTTCATTGTTTTTCCTATTAGAATAATAAGTTGTCTTGATCTTTTGTCTCCTTTTTAATGGTTCAAATCAATAGAAATCTCATTCACTAAATCTAAAATCAGATCCATGCTCTTCTTATTAGTTTACAAGACATAATATTGAGAACATTTCTCAGGTTGACAATTATACATGATAAAACATAAGAAATTTACTTGTCAGAACTGACTGAAGAAATTATTATTTTTCCATTTTTGTTGCATTTTCCTTCCCTTTACCTATGATCTTACAATACAAATATATACATGAGAATGGTAAAGTAAAGCCCATGTGATAAGAAGGAAAATGGACAGGACACTATAACTAAAGTTTTAAGTGGTTAGGAAGACATGGTAGTAGAGAATAGAATAGGTAGGAAGTGGATTAAGTAAAGCTAAGGGGGGAGACAAATGTATCCATAATCTGACCTATGTAAAGTCAAGAGCTCTTCACTCTTATTGGATAAGTACTGTAGAGCTAAGTACTAAACTACACCAAGTCATATTACTAATAAAATCCCAGAACTAGTCTACTGAGACTATTCCTATAAAGTATTGCTATAAAATACTGATATAAAAATGTATCAATTTTATATGATGAAGTAAATAAGCTGTAAAAGTAAATTAATTAGAGTAAATATTTCATGCTGGTATTTCTGACTAACATAATTTGGAATTGAGTGTAATCTCCCACATATTCCTTTGAACAGTTTTCATACAATAAACAACCGCACAACAGAAGTTACTAAGTGTGAAGAAAGATACCATTTAGTGTACTTCTATTTTCCAAGAAGTATACCCTGTTACATAAAGTTTATTTTAGAAAACAATGATTTGTCTTTAATTAATCTTTTCATAAATTGAACATTATTATAAAAAAAAAATACAGCTACAAGCACTTGCCAATGCCTTCGAACTAACCCAATACCTGAGACAGATACATCAGGAAACGTCATTAAAACTACTAAAACAAAATAGTCATCCACATAGTAAATATCACAGCAGAGATCCTAGGATTAAGAGCACTTATAAAAAAAAGTATGAATTATTTTTATAAGTTTTGATTCTATTACAAATCTAAACTTATTTTCCATTTCAAAATAACTGTTTTTACACTGCAATTCTAAAGCCAAATTAACTTTAGAAAAATAAAACTCACTCACATAAAGATTCATGAATTTTTAAAATTCAGAAATGTTTTATTTTAGATTCCGTTTTTATGCATTTCAAAATAAGCAATGAGTAACTCTTGGATTGCTTCTTCTAAAGAGAATTGTACGAACTAAATGCCATTCCTTAAGTGATTCATGCTTAATTAAAGCAGACTAATGTATCCTTTACTTGATACAAGAAAGATACCTTTTTTGTAGAAGCATGCTGTTTCCATTTTAAACAATTTCTTTTTAATAAATTTTGACAGCTAACTTATGAATATTCATATTTTCCTAAATTTACAATACAAAAGAAAAGATGTTATAGATCAGATGTGTATCTAAGTAGTAAGGTAAAGCCAGCAACTGATGTCAGAAATTTATGTCATTGTATGTATGATTTTTCACATCTGGAGTCATAACTTTCTAATTTCCAGGTGGGCTAACTTCCAAGCAATTGCGTATATAGTAGTTACTTCAGGACATGCTAGTTAGTAGAAATGGAAACTTACTATACACATTCCATTTAATGTAAATAGTGTTAGTACATAGCTAAATGCTTGAAGGATTTAAAACTGAAAATAATGAATATTTACATAAGTAATAAATAAAATTCTTTTAAAAATAAAGTAAAATTTATTTTTTGTTTATTTGTTAATTTAGTCTTCATAGCTGTGTTTCGACTTAATTATTTTTAACTCTCTTACTGGCTTCTTTCGATGGCCTTTAAAATTTGAATTCAATACTACAAAATAATATTACAATGTAGGGAATATATTTGAGCCCTATCTTCAATGTATGTAACTCAAGTGTCTAAATTATACCAAATAAGCCTCAGTAATACCTTCGTCTGAGAGAAAAATGAACTTCCATCCACAAAAAGCCTTTACGTAAAGATACATATTAAAGATATTTATTTCCTGCTGGCAAAGTGATATTTAATGGTGTTGTGTGCTGATAATTGCCGAGTGTGCTGGTTAGTTGCTGCTATCTTCAAAGTAGAAAAGAGAACCTCAATGCAGAAAATGTCTGTAGAAATGCTAGCAAGATTTTATGTGTCATATATATATATATGTGTGTGTGTGTGTGTGTGTGTATGTGTGTGTGTGTGTGTATGTGTACATGTGTATTTGTGTATATGCATGTATATATGTATATATGTCTCTCTCTATATATAAGTATGTATGTGTGTATGTGTGTATATATGTGTGTAAAATTATATATATCTATCATATATAGAAAATGCATATGTTTGTATAATATTAATATATGTATGATATATGTTTTAGTAACACATATAATTTTATATATTGTATATGAGGAGGAATATAGAAAGAGTTTGAGGGGAGAGTGGGTCCAATTTGACTAAAACATATTGTATACTTGTATGAATTTCTCATACAATAAAATAGTATATGCTAACAAAAAATAACTGAATCCAATGCAAGATTTCAGAGGCAATACTCATTTTTAAAAATCTTGTAATTTAATAATTTCATCTTAAAAATATTTTTCTAAATAAATGTAGATTTAGTCCACAATTTTCTGAAAATGCCTTTCATATTGAGTTAATTTATTATTTTAAAAGAGAGAAAAGTAACTTTCTTTTCTCAGAAAAGCAGACCAATTAGAAAGATGGAGTTCTGGTTTCCCATAATGAGATCAGAATCACAATTACTCCAACATGTCACTATTTCATTCAAAAATCAATGACAACATTATACAGAAATTAATTAAATTTGTCAAGTGCCATTCAAAGCTATATTTTTCAGTGAGTAGCCAAGCAGAGAACATATTCAAATATTTGTAAGCTCAGTGGATGAAATATTGTCTAACTCATACTCAACAAATTCTAAAAAAAAAAATTGGTAAGTTAGCCAGTAGGAAAATTTTACTAAGTTAATAAAGAGTTTGTGGTATCTATTATTCTTACATTGGCTAATGATTTTTATACCACAGGATGAAAGTGAAGTCGGTCTGAAGTAGAGAATAAGATATTTCTGTGTATTATTTAGAACAGAAATTACAAAATTAATTTAGAAGGCAGCAGTTTAATGAGTGAATTAGAAATCCTGAAATAAATCTTTATTTTCTTATTTAAATCAAATATTCTTGAAGCAAGTTTTTCAGAGACATGTTTAAATAATTTACATAATGAGCAAATACTTCTGTTGCTATTATTAAGTTTGATAGTTCTGAACAATGGAAGAGAGTATGTAAGTAGAAAAACTATGCGTTTATTCACATGATATTGCCATTCTTTTAATCTCTGGGCTTTCGCATTTGTGCCATGGAACACCTGACTCAGAAGTGAAGAACCCGTTTTCAGAAATATAACTACTTTTCCCCTTGCTTTGAAGATGTGGAACTCAACAATTCTTTCCAGCTTCCTATTTTGTCCCAGCATTTCTGGGTGGAAGAAACTTTTTCTTATGTTCTTCCAATTGGCATGGGACAATGTACTTAAGAGCTGGTGCCAATTTACATAGACAAAGTGAGCTGCTGCTGCGGCACACCTCCCTTTACAGGAAAATCTGTATTGAATTCAGAGAAGATTTATTCTAAGGAAGTAACTTGCCCGCTCTTGCCTGTGAAAATGCATTGTTGTAAATTTAGAACACACCATATATTTTAGAGCCTGACTTTAGAAATGAAATGAAACCTTCGAGGTGAAATCCCTATTTAATTTTGCTGGGGAAAGCCAATTGCATTTTTCCCTAGATAGCAACAGCCATTTCTCATACTGATCTCAGAAGTCGGTGCTCATGGATTCCTGTCATCTGCCTGAAGAAGCTTCCCTTTCAGGCCAGGTGACAAAATGGAAGTGTAAATGTCTACTCCAATGCCTCTCACAGGCTTCAAAAAGAAGAACCTGTGTGTTAACTCAGTGGGGTGTGATTCTCTCCCACACTTCATTTCTTTCATTCAAAAGAAACACCATCCAGAAGGAGCGGCTGCTGAGAGAAAGCAGGCCCTCCTGAGAGCCAATTGTGGGCTGAGTTTGTTTACTTACTTTATAAATCCGCATTTAGCTTGTCTTTCTGTGCATGGGTACAGAATACAAATACCGCAGCTAAATTTACCACATGCTTTCCTGCAAGGGACACATTCCAAGCATCCTTGAAGCAATGATCTCTCTGGCTTATAAACAACACAAAGCATTCTTCCTAGACACACATTCTACTTGGCTTACAGTTACAAGAAGATAATTCCACGATTTAAAAATATGTATCCAACTGAAAGAAAAGGTGCTTTAGAATTCAGGATTTGAGACCTGAGAGCTTGGCTTGTTTGGCTGCCATCCTTGAACATGAGAGAATACTTCACGACTAAAGAGGCTTATTTTATTTTTTAATGGATTTAAACTAACTATCAAAAGAACTACATAAAGTTAAATCCATTGATAATAAGTTAGAAGTAGTTCTTAGTGGTTATGAGATGTATCTACAATGAGTACTCCCCAACACATTTCAAGAAGTAAAAATATAATAAAAAATAAATCTGTAAAAATTCCCAGGAACAATAAAGCAAATTGATTCTTTTGTTGACGGCCTTTTACAGAATCTGAAAAGATGGTGTTGCTATGGGAAGGTATCATGACACACCTCTGCTGACAGGACCTCAGCCTCTGCAGCCTGTAGTTAGGGATTCTGCCTTATGTCATGAGGAGCAGTCATGCTTGTATCAAAAGTCAGCTCCACCTGGCATAGATGAAGGAATGGACCTGATTTCCTGTAGGGTGATTAATAACTTATTAAAACATAAGCATGTACAGCTCTTTTTTTCCCCTGAGTGGTTTAACTAACTTGGAAATCTGCAGGCTATTTAGTCATCCCTACATATCCCCTGCTGTTTCTAAGAGAGGTCATAGGAGCAGAGAGTAGATGGAAGATAACGGAGATAGACAACTGAGAGGCAGCGTTTTGAGGAAAAGAAGGCATGTGTCAACAGATGAAGTGATAGATGAGGGGAGAAAAGCAATCATCACAATGAAGAGGGGAGGAACCAAACCCACAGATCTATAACCCTCAAGGCAGAAAGTCAGAGAAGAAGGAAAATTGCCTAGATCTTAGGAACCTCCCTGTTGCTGTGGCCTTCCTTGTCATCTCACTGATGTTCATACTTTTAGTGTAAATTAAAAAGAAAAAAAAGTTATGGGAAAAATAGCATTGTGGTACTCCAAGTCTCTTCTTTGTTGTTTTCAATTAAAGACCAAATCCTCATACTTCATAAACATTTCAGTTCAGCAATGAGTAAGCTTTTTCTTTTCTTATAGAATATGTAAAAAAATAAAATAAGGTTTCATGTCTTCCAGTGCTTCACTTTTTCAAGATTTTCTTAATTAAGCTATATTTCAATATGTAAGCTACTACAAATTTGTTGATGTTTGAGTATTCAATGTAGCCATTTGCATAAAAATTAAAATAAGTGTGAAAATGTGTGTAAGTCGTGATGTTCTCAATCATTTTTTTGGCTATTTTATTTAAATTTCAGATGTTATCCTCTTTCTCCATTACCTCCCCCACTCTATCCCATCCCCCTTCCTCCTGCTTCTATGAGGATGTGTACACACACACACACACACACACACACACACACACACACTCCCACCTCCCCACCCTCAATTCCTCCACACTGGGGCATCCAGCCTTCAGGAGACCAAGGATATCCTCTTCCATGTTTGCCCAACTAGGATATTCTCTCTTACATATACAGCAAGAACCATGGGTTCCTTCCTATGAGCTCCCAGGCTGGTGGTTTAGACCCTGGGAGCTCTGTTTGGTTGGTACTGTTGCTCTCCCCATGAGACCACAAATCCCTTCAGCTCCTTCAGTCTTCTCTCTCACTCCTCCATTGGGAATCCCATGATCAGTTCAATGGTTAGCTGTGAGCATCCACCTCTGTATATGTCAGACTCTGGCAGACCTCTAAGTTTCTGTCCTACATTTTGTCTCCATATTTGCTCCCATGAGTATTTTGTTACTCCTTCTAAGAAGGAATAAAGCACCTACACTTTGGTCTTCCTTTTTCATGAGCTTCATGGGGTCTGGGAGTTGTATCTTGGGTGTTCTCAATCTTAATAACACAGTGACTACAGATATGTGTTTGAAATTTCAGTGCATGCCTAGAATTGGACGAAACCACAACTGGTTTTCAGCCTTCCTGTTTTGTTATCTATGTCCTCATAGTTAAAACTGAAATAAGCATCCCAGCTGTTTAGCTTTTGTCTGCCTGAAACAATCAAGGGCTGTACCTCATAAAAGCTGGCAGGCTTTAGGAACACAACTAATATGTATTAAAGGCATCATAGTCAAATATCCTTTAATAATGCATATTCTTAAACTCAACTTGTTTAAGGACAAAATTTTAACAAATTTATACTTACAAAGAGGAAATTTCCAGTTGCTTTAAAAGGATTCACTTATTTGGGAATTTTTTATGTTGCTACGTGAGTTTATCTGCACCACAGGATGTACAGGATGCATCAGAGGCCAGAAGCATGAGTTAGAGCTCTTGAAAGTGCAGTTAAAAGTGATCGTGGGTGCCCAGGTCAGTGCTGGGAGCTGAGCCAGGTCTTTTACAAGAGCAGCAAGTACTCTTACCACTGAGCCTTTTCTCTGGTCCAAATCTGAAACTCACTGGACAAGTGAACTTTTCTCATTAATTAGTAGAGTATTGTAGATGAGAATTTAGCTTACACTCCTCTCTTAATTTTCTTTAAATTATATTTTAATCATTGTCCTTAGTTCTTACATTTCTCATTGCACTGTCAACTCTAGAAGGCATAATTAAGTGCTTGTTGTTGTTTTTAGTTTGTTGACGCTCTCATTATTTTCAACTTGTAATTTGAGCATGTTGGTATTTTTCACATTCTGTAGGAATTGTTTGCATGCTAGTTTTCAGTAACCTTGCAAGATATGCTTTTGTTTGTTGAGTTTGATTCTCTCCTTAGCTAGCTTATCATATTTGCATTGTAGAGGTGTAATTTAAACCCATGGCAATTATTTTATGACTATTATATTTATTATATTTATTATTTATTATATTTATTATATTTATTATTATGTTTATTATTTTATGACTATTATATTTATTATATTAAGGTTCTGATTAACACTATATTTAAGAATATATGTATTTATAGATATACATTTACATATATGCATGTATAACTGTGAACAATCATAAATGAACAAAGAGGCTATTTTGAAATAGAACAAAAAATATACATGGAAAGGTTTTGAGAAAGTAAAGGGTGGGAGGATTTGGCATAATTGTGCTAATCTAAAAAACTAATAATAATAATAATAATAAAGTGTATTCTTATGGAATCATGTGTTTACATTGTTCTGTTATTTATTTATTTATTTATTTATTTATTACCATAATACATTCATTACTGTAGGACAGTACATTTTAGCATTTGTTGTATATGATCCATTTATTTGTGTTTATTATTTTAAATATTCTTAGAGCATCTTATAGTCTTTATTGAATTATTGAAACTCTATGGCAAGTTTAAATATTCATTACCTTTCTGATTCTTATGTTCCAGACTCTCCATGTGGAACTTTCTCTCCGTTGTATTTGTGAATTCCTTTTTAATATAATCTATTATTTCATGTTCTTTTATTAATCAACTAAATAATGTACCACATTTGCTTCTCATCCTCTGTCACTCAACCTGTATATGTCAGTGAATCATTATTAGCTTACCTTGCTGAGAACCATGCAATCAATACTTTGAAAAACACTTTAAATATCTCATACATTAGAAGAATAAAAACTATTTGTGTTATATACTTCAAAAAAATTCATTGCTTTGAAAAAAAGGTGGATTTGTAGAAGACATTATGTAAAAATCAAGTCACTATAAAAATGTTCTATTGATATCTATATTATCTATTTTATATTTAAAAAGAGCTAGTAATAGAGAAATAAAAATATAAAAATCTGTAAGATAACAATGTTCCAAATAGATAAAGCCTCTGTGTGCAAAGGAATTAGTAAGCATTTTCTGACAGATTAGTTTTGTTTAGTTTGTACAGATAAAACTGAAAGTATGGTAAATTTTATAAATGGGTATATTTATTATAGAATAATTACCATCTAATGTCACTGGTGTGAGGAGCCATTTATTGTAAACCCTGTGCTATCATTTTGGAAAGTTATTCCCCTGGGACTAAAATGTGAATGGCCATACCTATCTTCTTTGTACTGAAACATTTACAGATCACATGTGCACACAGTCTAAGAAGCAAGGGATGCGACACACTTGCAACTATGTCTGGGCATGCATAGAAGTGGCAGTATTGATCTCAATATAATATCAAATATTTTTCCCAAGAAGGCATTTTTTTTTATACAACTTTATTCCTCTGGCTCCTGTCAGAGGAATACTGTCTTAGTTATGATTTTAGTGCTGTGAACAGACACCATGATCAAGGCTACTTTAACAAAAGACAACTTTTAATTGGGGCTGGCTTACATGTTCAGAGGTTCAGTTCATCATTATCTAGGTAGGAAGCATGGCAGTATCTAAGCAGGCATGGCACTGGAGATGGAGCTGAGACTTCTCCATCTTGTTCTGAAGGGGCAAGACTTTTCTCAGTCAAAACAAGAAGACTTTCTTCAGGCAACTAGAAGTCTTAAAGACTATGCACAAAATAACACACTTCCTCCAACAAGGACAATACCTATCCCAACAAGGCCACACCCCACACGGCCTAATAATGCTACTTTCTTGGTCAAGCATATTCAAACCACCTGGAAGTCATCAAGAAAGAAGCACTAATAAAAATCAAGGAAAACATTTAATAGAAGTTAAATTAGAGTTGATCAATAATGAGAGAGAAAACAATGAAATTGGAGCAAATGGAGTCATATAGCTATAAATCCAAAGCATCCACCTTTCAGAAATGTTTCTTAACTAATGCATTGTATCACTTAATAGTTTGCAAGGGACCCCCCCCCAAAAAAAAGCTCAGCAAATACTCTTGGTTAATTTTAGACGATTACTGCACTTTGATGTATTTAATGATTGTTAAAGTTTAGCAAGCTAATGTGATGCTGCCGTCTGTTAGAAGAGAATCCAAGATTTACTAGAATACTTAGGAAGCAGTTTATATCCAATTAGAACTATATGTAGAAACAGGACTTCTCACATCTGTAAGGAGGACAGTAAATATTTATTTCTGAGTGATACTTGCTAATACTCAGCTTCCTAATTGCTCTTCTGTCTTGAGCAGCAGTCTCTGCATCAATTGGATGGCATTGCACTTTTAAGACTTTAACAATAGATTTGCTGAAAGCAAATGCTTGCACAGTAGAGTACTACAGTTCTTTCAATCGCTTTGAATTTGCGTTAAGAAGGTTTGCAAGCCTTTTTGTTGTTGTTGTGGTTGTTGTTGTTATAATGTCATAGGATCTGATATCTGTATGAGCCTCACTTCTTTAAGTATGAGTTGGCTCACATCACATAGATCTGGATCCGAGATCTTATGTGAATAAGATGTCCGAATTGTCAGCATTAAAAAGGAAGGTGATGGTCTATCTCAGGGATTGTTTATACTTACTCTACTTATTTTTGATCTCTGTGATGAGACCATAAGGGAAAGGAAGAGCCATGATATGACATCAATGATAAGTGCATAAAAGTGCCAGAATATTAACTAGATGCTCTATAATAGCGGTCATCAGGTCATCAACCTTCCTAATGCTGTGCTTTTAATACAGTTCCTCCTATTGTGGTAAGCCTCAACCATAAAATTATTTCATTGCTACTTCATATCTGTAATTTTGTTAAACTTCTAAATGAGAATATAAACATTTAATATTCATGATCTCTCATATGTGACCACCAATAAAGTTTCTACCCATAAGCTTTGAACCACTACTTTTTAACAACAGTAGTGACCAGACTTTACGGCAGACACGGCTCAACTCACTTGAGTTTCAGAAAAAACCAAAACAAAACAAAACAAAAACTGAATTCTACCTTTAAAATATCAGTTGTATTGTATTACATTAACATGAATTAACTAGCTGCTTGGTAGCATACTGTTAAAACACAGGACTGTATTGAAGAAACGTGGGAAAATATCTATTGTAGGTAGGAAGTGTGGTTCTGATAGATAAAATTGACAAGTCTTCACTACAGATATACCAAGGCTGTTCAGCCCTCAGGGCTGCAAAAGTAGTTCATCTCCTGCTGCCCTTGCTGTTGGGATAATGCAGAAAATATGATATACTTTTCTGATGAATGTGTCTCCTAAAAGAAAGAAGGGGCAAAGAAGGAGTAGGAGGGAAGTAATGAGAACATGGAACAAAGGAAAGAAAAATGGGAAAGGAACAGAATGACAGGACATTTGAGAATTTCGGAAGGAGGATTCAGGCAACCTCATGGTCTTCATCACGCACATCATTTTCTAACAAGAAAATAAACTTGACAACATGAAGGATATTTTCTTCATGAATAGAAATAGGGTGGTTTCATGAGTTAAATGTGTCTTTGTATTTTTGAGAGAAAACTTTAATTTTATTACAATTACCTCCGGTCAAAACATGTAGATAAAGAGACATTATCAATTTACTGAGGTGCTATAGTATTCTTTTGACCCAATCATAAGAAGTTTCAAAATGAAAAAAATGAAATAATACATCTTCACTACAATACTCCCCAGGACTATGTTTTATGAAAATGGTTGCCATGTCATGTAACACCCACTTTACTTATTTTTCGTTAAATTAATCTTCTCTGTACATTTTTAGAACTATTAGCACAGAGGTAAATATATGACTGAACAGAACATAATTACTTAGTGAAAGTTAGCATCCCTTTGGGAGGTGAAAATATATGCATAGCTGCTTTATGTTTCTTACTCTGATGTTCAGGGTGCAACATGAGAAGCCTAACAAAATAACTTCACCTTACTGCTGCAGTTACTTCTGTCAGTCTTTCTCCAAATTTAGTGTTTTCTTGAAGTCATGAAATATTTCTTCATTACCATGTACCATTAGAATGGCTGGGCGATTGGCATGTTTTTAATAGACTTCATATTTTCTTCCTTATAGAAAATAATGAAGTGCAATAAAAATTACAGAAATTACCTCTAAAAGAAAATAATGGTGAAGGACTCAATAATAAACATGTACTTACTACTTTATTTGGTAAATTACATGGGCAGTAACTATGTATTTCAGCCCTTTACCTTCTACCTGAAATTTATCTGATCCAGCATTTCTCAAGGAAAACGGTTTTCATCTGTAATAACAATGAAGTCATTTTTTGTGTATGAAGCTGTGCATATGTGACTCATGCACTTATTAACGTAGGTATACATACATTTGTGTTCTAACACCAGAGACATACATTGGTTGGCATTCCTGAAAGCCCATTACCTCTGTGTTTTGAGACAGTTTCCTATTCAATCAGAAGCCTATCATGTTGGGTAGGCTTGCTGGCCAATGAGCTTAGGATACTCCCTGCCTCCAGCATTTTCCCCTAATGCTTGAGGTATGGGCACATGTCATTGGATGCAAATGTGTTCTTCGATTCAGGGGATCTGAGCTCAAGTATTCATGCTTTGTCCATGAGTTTTTTCGGACTGAACCATGTTCCCAGCTCCAGTATGTAATTTAGAAACCCATGTAAAAAGTTTTAGGAATGAAACAATCAGTACAAGTACAGAAGCTAAATAAGTTGGGTTTAAATTATTTGCCAAATTGCATTGAAGTAAAACATATTTTTAAAACTCAGCCATCTATTTTATCCTTTCCTTTAAAGCTGGATGCCTATTACCTGGTTTCAAAAGTCATGGGATTACAATTACAGACTTCAATTGATTAATAGGTCAAGAGACTTTTAAAGACTAGCCTGGAAATACTCCCTATTATCATGTCACTATGGATACATTAACTTCGAAGTACGAGGCATCCAATTACTCAGGGCAGCTTTCAATAGTTTGAAGAGAGCACCTTAGAAGATGTAACAGTTCTTGTACTATACAAAGGTGGCATGTAAAGGGATGATCTATGGTAGAAGATCAGCCTCTATTCTGATCCTCAGCTTCTATCCTCTGGTATAGGAGACCTCAGCAACAGGAGGCAGATAAGTTGACATTTGATACCATGAATAGAGAAGCACATTTAACAGTATCAATAAAGGGTTATGTTTAACTTATAACTGAGACAAAGGTTATAACTGAATGTTAGCAGAAAAAAAAAGTCAGAAAATCTTAACTGTCAGGAGAGTGGCAGATAAAGCTCGCAGCACATTTATGTTAGTTACTCCTAGCTAAAATTCTCATCAAATAAATTTTCTATTCAAAGTCTCAGTATTGCTGAACTCGCAAAGCCAAATCCCAGATGAACACATGTAGTGGTTAAACGAAGGTAGATTGACAGAAATGATGATGTAGTGACAGAAATGATGATGTAGTGACAAAAGTTGACACTCAAATTAAATCATGCCTGCTGAGTATATTTCTTGATAAATACTTTACTAATGTAGCCATTTTTCATATTATTAAACACATTGAAATTTAAATATGAAATTCCTACATTTCTGAAAAATGTAGAAATTGTGTGTTTCAGGTGCTCCTTCATATTAATATTCGTTTAATCTTTCATAATATATAGATTGTTTGATTTGAGATGCAAATATATAACAAAGGCCTGAACTTAAATATTGGGAAGCCAGGAGAGACAGTTATCTGCAGAGAATTCTAGCTACCATTGCTTCTTTTTCTTTATGTTGTTGTATATTTAATTTATAGAGACATGACCTTTCTTCAAAGCCCAGAAAAGTCTTAAAATGTCTTTCTTCTTTACCCTCTCGATTGGTGTGAATAGAGTGCACCACCATGCCTGTTTGTAATCCTAATGACTTATCTAAAACAGGCATTGAAAAGCTTTATGTGGAAAATAAACTTAATTGTTTCAGCTAAATTCTAAATTTCATTTATCTGTATGATGAGGGTATTTATCAGTACCCATCATTAAGCTAAAATGATAAGATGGTCTCAATAAAATGACGCTTAATGCTAGGATCAGGAGGTATTAGAAGAGCTCGCATGCCTTGAACTATGATCAATCCTTCTCATATCTCTAGTACAGAGGTAGGATATTTATATGTATGTATATAATTTATAAACAGTTTGGCTGTGTTGACAAAGATGATGTTCTTTACTTAGTTCTATTCAATTCTGCAATTATTATGGTGGATTTTTTTGTCTGAAACATAATGTGCAGTGTTCTGTCATGACGAATGCTGACTCACTACAAAGACATGAGCATTATGAAAGCATAAGAACGATTTGCCCTTTAAAACAAAATAATGGATTTTTCTAAACTTAGACAGTTGAGAAACTAACAAGATAATCTTTCTAGCTATTTAGTCATCACCCTGACTACTTTCTTATCCTTTTCTGGGTAACTCCTGTTTGCATTGTTTTAACACATAAACCAGGAGATTGAATTTTCAGGAGAAGAAGAAAGAAAACCACCCACTTCTGTGCTTAGTCTTTTCAACTCGAAAGTTCCATAATATTGCTTTATCTCGCCGAGCAGAGATCATGGAATGTTAGCAACCTGCTAGTGACAATATTTAAAACGAAGTATTCTAAACTCTGTTTGATTAATAAATCAAACTTTGCATCTTGATCTCAGAAAGAAAAAGGAGCGGCCAAGGCTGTTTAGAACTAAGTAAATCTTACTCAATTTTTATATCCTGATGATATTTCATTTAAGAAAATTCAATGAAATATATTGAGAAAACATCACAATTATACTATGGGGAACTGAAAAGATTTTTTTTTTAACAGTAAATATGTAACATGTTTGAGAATTCCAATCCTAGAACCAATTTGTTAGGGTTCATGAAACATCTCCACTATTTTGATTTAAGTCGCCATTAGCATACTATTTAAGTTATTTTTCATTACAGAAAACATATTATCTGTCTTGACTTTCAGGGAAGTGATGGGTAATCTCATTCAAAGTGTAATACAAAGTGTTTATATACTTGATGGATTTATTAGGAGATTTAAAAAGAGGTATGTAGAAATATAAATTTTCTCATGCTCTCAAGGACCCTTAGTAATAGGCCTTAAAATTCACATTTCTACTGAGTAACACCCAACCCTCTCCACCTCTGTTTTGGTGCTTCAAGATGATAGAAGAGTTGCTTGAACTGGCATCTATAAAGAGTGGATTGCTGCAGGATCCAATTTTCACGGGGACACTTTCTGAGCATCTTTTTAGAGATCTCAGACAATTGAGCAGTTTTGTTGGTTTCTTTTTGTTTCTTTTTGTTTTTGTTTTTGTTTTTGTTTTTGTTTTTGTTTTTCAGGGAGGTAGGATTCTTGTTACTCTCCAGCTTCATATGTCTTGAAATGAATTCAGCAAAAATTCTTCCTTAAAGGTTTTCCTTCAGCAAGATATAATCCCAGATTCATGAAGAGTTTTTGTTGTTAAAACTAGAAACTGAAGCTTACCCATGGTGCTGCTTACATATGAAACTTCACATTCATATCCAATCAAAAGCTTCACTTTTCTCTGCAATTAAACATATCGCATTTCTCTTTCACCAGACTTCCAAAAATATTACATGCCTTGCTTTTTTTTTCAAGTTAAACGGCCTCTTGAAGTCTTGTTCCTACTAGTTTATACAATTTTCTATTTATTCTCTCAGAAGGCTTGTGAGAGAGATTCTCCCCAGCTGTAAAGTTCATTCTGTTAGATAAGAGTCCAATACCAGTACAATTCTTCTGGGTAGATATTTATTTTTCAAAACCCACTTTAATAAGGGTTCTTAAATGCTTCAACCTCCCTTATAGCCCACTACCCACCAGAGGTAGTGGAAAAGAAATGTTATTAGGAAATGGGGATTGGAGATCTGTTAGAAATACTATTTTGGGACTATTCAGCAGTCCAGTTCACTAACAAAACACCAACATGAATCAGCAACACAGTCCAGACGACTTGGCAATTGCCACTCACGAGTCAGCAATGGCAGTTTGATCCTGAAAAAACTGTAAAACCCTGCCAATTGGCCTGAATCTGCAGAAGCAGCAAGAAGCCACCAGAATATCACTCTCACAAGAAGTTCTTTGGCGAGTTACCCTCTATGAAGTCATGACAAACGAAGATCAGCAGTGCCTTACAAGTTGAACCATTGCCCCAGCATCTTCAAAGATGATTAGCTAGGCAGAGAAAGGTGGACCAATGACAGAGGAGCTTCCTTCCACTCTCTGTGGAGTCATAGTTATATTCTTTTTAAACATCATGTATCATCTCGTCATCTCATATGTCTGCTTCAGCAAAACATCCTCTCACCTGCCTGCCCCAGCAAAACATCATATGACATAGCTGAGTTAAAAAAAAAAAAACAGAAATTTCCACTTCACTTCTGTTCATGCCTTTCCTTTTGTCAGCTTGTTTTTGAAAACATATTTCCAGACTGATACCCACTATGCATTTCTAAAAATTATAAAAGAAAATATTCCTTATGAGAAGATTTATATATTATTACAGTGGATGGCAATACATCTTTAAATTCTTAGAGGCATTAAAAATATTAAATTATGACAGGGTCCAAAGGTAAACTATGGCTAATATATTATTTGTTGTTTTTTCTCACTGCCTTTTTTTATCTATACGCTTTCATACACATTTTTTTCTTCTCTGTAACCTACAATCTTTGCATTTGTCTGGACATTATTTGTCAGGTTGGAAAATGTAATTTTTCCGTTGTAAATAGAAATTGAATCCAGAAGTGATCAGTATTCTTTGATTCCTTGTTCTTACCAAACACTAAGGCTCATAAGCTCCTGCTGGATAGCTGAGGGTGATCAACCTTTCAGAGTGTTTTTGTCTTAAAAAGCATGCATGCATCCTTTTCAATATTTGGTTCCTAATCCTAACAAAACTTGTTTATTTTATGAATAACTCTCAATAGGGTATGTTTCTAATATGATGTCTTGAGGAACAAATTACTATAAATATTGTTTCCTCTCAAAATTCAATAGCAAATTAACTGAAATTTCAACAATAAAAAAGAATGAATAGTATAAGAACATTAATCATGGTTGTATAAAGTGGAATTATAAAATGAAATGAAGATAAAAAGTTTCTCCCAGAGACTAGACCGGCAACAAATGTGTGTACCTGGAGTGATCCATGGCTACATACGTAACAGAGGATGGCTTTGTCTGTCAGTAATAGGAGGAGAGACCCTTGTTCCCAGTGAAGTTTGTTGTCCCAGCATAGGAGAATGCTCGAGAGGTGGGGAGGGAAAGGGTAGATGTCTGGGAGAGGACCCTCATACAGGCAAAGGTTAGGCAGAGGACAGATCCGGGATGGGGGGTTGGTCGAGGGGTAAACAGGAAATGGAATAAAGATTGTAGAGATACACTCTATATGTACATACACAGACAAATACATAGAGAGTTATATAGACCTTTTTCAAAAAAAAAAATAGTGACGTGGTTCACACAGCTGTGGAGACTAGAAAGCTGAGACCCAGAAAACCAGAAGCAGATGTTCTTTCAATTAGAAACTGAAGACCTAAAGAATGTGTAATCAGATTAAACAGTTTAAGATACAGATTGAATCTAGCAACAAATATGGTAGAATTCTGACACCCAGAAACAGCGAAAATCAGACAGAGAAGGAAAAACGTCTTTCCTTCTATCTTAATAAAATCATCATTTTTATTATTTTTATTGAAAATAGATTCTTTGCTCAGACATCGGAAGCACAGTTTTCTCTCCTTCTACTCCTACCTACTCCCTCCTCACCTCCCTCTTTCCCAAATACACTCCCTGTCCATTTTCCTTCAGAAAAAGGCGGGCCTTCTAGAGACAACACCCAAATAAAACAAATCAAGACACAATAAGACAGAACAATTGGGAGGCAGAGGCAGGCGGACTTCTGAGTTCGAGACCAGCCTGGTCTACAGAGTGAGTTCCAGGACAGCCAGGACTACACAGAGAAACCCTGTCTTGAAAAACAAAAACAAAACAAAACAAAACAAAACAAGACAGAACAAAAGCCCTCATATGGAGCCTAGTCTAAGCAACCCAGTAGGAGGCAAACAGTCACAAGCTGGGGAAAAGACTCTGAGACATAACCACATCCACTGTTCCGAATCGTATAAAATCAACAAGTTAATAGCCATAGCATATACATGGAAGACTTGATGCAGATTCATACAGGCCCCATGCCTGCTATTTCAGCCCCTGTGAACGCAAGTGAGCCTTGCTTGGCTGATTTAGTAAGCCATGTTCTTCTGGTGTCCACTTCCACTCTGACTCCTATAATTTTTTCTCCCCTATTTTCCTGTGGTCATATGATGAAAACTTCAAATTAAAGAAGATGTAAGAAGGTGGAAAATAGTGCTTATTAGTTAACATGGTAAAAATGGCCATCCACCAAAAGTAACCTACATATTTAAAGCAATCTCCACCAAAATTGCAACAAAATTCCTTCTTTCTTTCTTTCTTTCTTTCTTTCTTTCTTTCTTTCTTTCTTTCCTTCTTTCTTTCTTTTTTAAATATTTTATTTGTTTACATTTCAATTGTTATTTTTCCCCTTTCCCAGTTTCCCCTCTGCAAACCCCCTATCCCATTCCCCACTGCTTCTATGAGGGTGCTTCCCCATGCACCCATCCACTCCCACCTCAAAGTCTTAGCATTCCCCTACACTGGGGTATCAATCCTTCACAGGACCAACAAAATTCGTAACAGACTTTGAATGAATGTTTCTTAATATCATATAGAAAAACAAAAAATCTAATTAGAAGAATGAAAGAATTTCCGAAGGTATCTCCACCCCTAATTCCAAGCTCCACTACAGAACTATAAAACTAAAAACTATGTCATTGGCATAAAACACACTCGTTAATCAATGATTGAAATAAGCCAGAAATACATACTAGAAAAAAATAAACCATTGTCAACAAATGTGAATGGTCAAACTTGCTGTCTGCATATAGATGAACACCAATGAACCCATTTTTATCATCCTGAACAAAACTCAAGTCCAGGTAGATCAAAGACCTAAACATAAAATGAGACACACTGATCCTAACAGAGGAGATAGTGGGGAACAGCCTTGAACGTATTGGCACAGGAGACAACCTGCTGAAGAGAACCCTCATAGTTGAGGCACTAAGAAAAATCCATTTTACCCACATTTATTATGTACACATGTACAATGGTTCTGATGTGCCCCACCCTTACTAAAAAGGGTTGCCTTCTTCACTCATTACAGAAATAATCCAAAACAATGCTTTTACCACAATATGACATAAAATATCATTATATATATGTGTGTATATATATATATATATATATATATATACACACATATATATATGTATGTATGTGTGTGCGTGTGTGTGTATGTATATATGTTCACACATTCAAGTGGACAAATAACATTTTAAAAACCACGACTCTGAAATGTAATAAATTTGGTGACTTATTAGAAAATAATCCAATCCATGAAATAGTTTAATATAAACAAGATTAATTTTGAAACTAATAGAGAAGATATTCTTTCATTTCTGGTATTATTTCATGGCCCCTTGGTTAGATAGGAATGGACTTGAGAGAAAAGCCATATCTGCCCTTTATGTTGAGTTTGGTGATCAAAAATCTGAACCTATCAGTTTCTCGTTTTCTGGTATAATCAGAGTTTCTTTCCACACTCCATATCCCCTTTCACATATGTGTCTATGGCACTTCAGAATAGATTGTGTGCAGCTGCTTTCCAGGGCCATCTGCTTTTTTGTAAGTCAATCCTTTTCAATTTCGTGTAATTTCAGAGAACTGTGCCATTCTTGTATGAGGTTTTTCTTCTCTGTGTGCTGAGCCACGTCGGGATCCGTGATTTTCATAAACATATACACATAAAATATAGCACAAGTCTATATTTATATTTTTACTACAACAACATTTAGTCATCCAAAAGAGCGAGGAATTACATGAAAATTCACTCATATAAACCTAGGAAAATATAAACTTGGACAACACATAAGACTGTACTTCAATGTATTATCATTATTAATGTTAGTAGAATGCATCAGTGTATGCATTAAACAATACTTATGTACCTTGCCTGCTAAAAGCACAGCAGAAGATAAAGGGAATTGTTGCCAAGGGAAACAGACAGATAGCTTTATGATGGAATATTTTATTCCACCTTTCCAAAATAACGACTTTACATTTTAAAACTAGCCAGAGAAAAGAAAGATTGCAGCCTTGCTAAACATACCTAAGTCTAGAATCTAAGTTTTCTGCCCTTTTATGTTCAGAATCATGGAACACAGACTTCAACTTCCAGACAGTCTGTTCCCTTCTGGTGAGCTAGTCATTCCATTTAATGTGCTATTCCTACATCTGCTTGCAGTGATGTGTGTCTGTGTAGCAGCGTATGGAACCTGCTTACTAGTCTGTCTGATAAAATCGTGCCTTAATTTCAATATTCTATGATATTTTGTGGTCCAGAGAACAAAGACATTATTTAAAACAATAAGGTGGTCTTAGGGGTTATCTAGCTAAGCCTTGCCATTTTGTAGCGGAGGAAGTTTTGTTTATTTATATTTTAAAAAACAGATAAGTTCCAAATTCATTCTTTCTAGTAACACCAATTGTGTTGGGGTGAGATGCTATGCTCTTCACTGGTGATGTGACATTCACATGTTTTCATAGCTAATAATAAAGAGGAAGTTTCATACATATTGGCTGGCATTTAACTCTCCTCCATTGAAAATGTCTCCTCATATAAGGAAGCCCATGCAACTAGATTATTTTTTGTCTCAATATTTACCTGTATTTTTATACGTCTCTGGACAATAGGGATGGAGGAGCTCTTGGATAGTGCTAATAAGAATGCAAATTAGTAGAGGCCTTATAGAAAACAGCATGGAGTCTCCT
Organism: Grammomys surdaster; assembly: GCF_004785775.1. Taxonomy (NCBI): domain Eukaryota; kingdom Metazoa; phylum Chordata; class Mammalia; order Rodentia; family Muridae; genus Grammomys; species Grammomys surdaster. The sequence continues at coordinate 16,927,110 of NW_021604622.1, forward strand.
AATTAAATGAAAATTAGATCAATCATATTATCCAACTGTCCCATTTCTGGATTTATATTTAAAAGACATGAAATTAGCATATCAAAGGAATAGCTAAATCCCCACTTTATTTGCAGATTCTCAGTATGCACTGGTTAGATATCCATGAACAGGTAAATGAAGAGAATGTGGTGTAGTTACATGATGTGATATTGTTTAATCTAACATCATAGTGTGTACAACAAAGTAGATGAACACGAAGACATTGTATTCAGTTAAAGTGTGAGATTAATAAAGGCAGTCTTGAGTTCTCCCTCAGATCTGGAAGAGAGGTAAAAGTTGCTGTGCGTATAGTGGTGTAATTATCAGAGCAATAATGAAATGGAAGTAGTCTTAGATAGAGTTGCTATTGCTATGATAAAACACCATAATCAAAAGCAAGTCATAGAGGAAAGGATTTGTATTGTCCTTCCACATCATAGTTCATCCCTGAAAGGAGTCAGGGCAGGAACTCAAACAAGGCAGGAACCTTGAGGCAAAAGCAATGCATAGACCATAGGCTGGCCTTGCTTCATCTACATTGCTTGCTCAGCCTATTTTCTTTGAGAAACTAGAACCATCAACCCAGTGTTGGCTCTACAATGAGCTGGCCCTTCCCAAAGCATTGCTAATTAAGAAAATGCATAGTCTTTACTATAGCCTGAATCTATGGAGGCATTTTTTCAGGCAAGGCTCCCTCCTCTTCAATGACTCCAACTTCCAACAAGTTGAAAAAAAAACTAATCAGCAAAACAACATAAACCAAAACGCAGTTCTAATGTTCGATCCACAGCATAGGGTGTTGCAGTTCAAGTTACAGCATGCCTTAAATATTAGTTGAAAAACCAAGCAAAATAAGTGTTTGCAAAGATCCATAAATGGTATGAAATATGAATGATCCATTCTGAATGTAAAAATTGTATTAATGTATTGATACTACAATGTGTAAAAGTAACTTTCCTTTGACAGATCTAATTGTTTTCTTGGATAGAAGTTTACTGATAAATAAGTTCACCCTTTTTAGCTCTTTCTAAACTCTGGATGTCTTGTTAACCTCAGCTGTTCTGGCACAAACCCCTCTAAAAGTTAAAGTAGCTTCTGTTGGATTCTGACTGAATTGATATACTTGGCATCAAACTCACTCTGGCAATTTGTTCTAATCTTTTGGCTCTTCCTTTTCCTGTGTGGTTCTTGTGGTAGCTGATCATATCCTATATCTGACTCATTTGTCAGATCTTTCTCTGATTTGTCTCTTTGTCTGTCCTTCAATTTGACATCACATTCAAACATGGCTCCTTCCTTCTTCAAACTAACCTTACCTACATTGTTAGGGTTTAAAGATGTGTACTAAGAGCATGTCTACATTCCAGTCTAATGATGTAGACCTAGGAGGTGTTTAGATGTGATCTCTTGACAGAGCAGTCATGTTTCTGGATTTAAACTCTCCTACAACAAAGTACCTTATGGATATGTTCAATTATTTATTTACTACAGGTAGATCAAAATTTTTTAAAATATTTAAATGGAAGTTAATAAAAGTAATTTGACTTTGTTTTTCAGTATGTTATATGTACAGAAAACTATCACAACTTTATCACATATTTCATTCAAGCAAGATAGTCACTAGAGAAAGGAGAGACAACATAGTAGGTAACGTGCTTGTCATACAGATGGGAAGATGTTCATTTATTTCCTATCACCCATCTACGCCTGGCCATGGACATGTGTGTGCAATTCCAGTGCAGCTACTATAAAGAGGGCAGCAGAGTCAGGACAATCTCTGACAATGTAGAGTATACTCCCCTGGACTCAGCAGCAAACAGAAGAGTGATCCTATCTCAAACAATATAGCAGTCACACATGTACCCTGGCCTGTGTACATTTACCTGCATGCACATGTACAAACACTTCATGGACAAACAACAGAGTTATATTGAGACAAGTGTTTTTTTTTTTTAAAAAAAGCAAAATCATGTTGGTCACTACATAATAAAATATAAATTCATTATTCTGGTTTCCTAGCGTATGTGTTATATGCTTAATAAAGATATGTTAAAGCTTTCATGGAAAATTTATTCTCTAAGGTCTTAAATAAGAACAAATCCTGTGGGAACACTCCCCACTTCTTACAATCTCTCCAAGAGCTCAGCATACTTACCCCAGAAAACTAGGGGTAATCGCAGCACTTCAGGGTGCCCTGTATCCCACAGGTGCATTACTTAGACAAGTGGTTCTCAATATGCGGGTCACAACCCCTATGGCAAACTTCTATCTCCAAAAATATTTATATTACAACTCATAATAATAGCAAAACTATAGTTAGGAAGTAGCGACAAGAATAGTTCTATATTTGGGAGTCACTACAACAGGAGAACCTGGGTTAAAAGCTTGCAGCAGTAAGAAGGATGAGAGCCAGTGGCTTACAGGGAAATTTTCTCTTAAGCCAGGGCAGGGTAATCATTATTCAGCTAAGAACACAAACCCCGTGCACTGTATTCTTGGATTATTTTACTTTATTATTATTACTTTGCTTTTGGTAGAAGCTGGAGATTTATTTTCCTGTGAAAGCTGAGAAACCATTCCTCCTATCCAATCTACTGGAAAACAGTGTTTCTCGAGGTCTCCGGTAAAGCCAGGCCATGGTCCAGTGACCTTCTGAGTGCTTCTTTCTACTGAATACTGCTTTTACTTGTGCATATGAATCTGGTTTCACTGATGAGATGATTTATAGGATCTATTCCTCTGCCTGTATCAGCTTATCAATACTACTACTGCTACTGCTACTTCTACTACTAGGACTACTAAATTACCAGTACTACTATTTTGTCAGTTCTATCTATCTATCTATATATCTATATATATCTATCTATATCTACATCTATATCTATCTATCTATATATCTATATCTATATGTGTGTGTGTGTGTGTTTGAATAATATAAAATGCTATTACTTCATGGACTATCATTTTTAATTCTCTTTGTCTTATCTTCCTCTCCCTCAGGATGGATCATTTTCTCACCCCAAGCTACCCCAATCTCCACACATATCATCCTGTTTTCCCATTTTTACCCCGTTTCCTACTATTCCATCTATTTATCTGCAGATTTCCAAGTTTCGTTTCTCTTTACGGCTGAACACTATTCCACCATGTGATATAACACATTCTCATTATCCATTCATTGGTTGGAGGAAACTTAAGTACAACATCTTCTTTTCATAGTATTTTTGAAGTATTCAATTTGTTGTTGTTAACCAGCTACCTGACAGTGAATTAGAAGTATATATATATATGAGATCTTGGTTTATGCTGGCTGGTCTCCTCCTACGCCTCATTTTCTTAATCCTGCCTAGCTTCTGTAGACACCCTTATACATTTTGTTCTTACACATTAGACTGCATATACATAATAACATGTGGCATTTCTCATTGCCCCACTAACAGAGTAGTTTTCGAACAATCCATATTATCACTGACAACAAGATGTTTAACTGATTGCCATGCCATTATTTAAGTCAACTACATTTCTTCACACATATATTAGTTGCTTGATACACAGACTGATTCTGCAACTTAGCTACTGTGAATATTGCTACAATAAATATAGGGTTGTAGAAATCTCTGCAGCACACTGATTTTATTTCCAAGTAAACTCTGACAGAAGACAGAATGGAGCTTACAGCAAACTTTTCCCCAAGCATTCATATGAGATCTGAGAGTTACACGCCTTAGGTTCTACTTTATGAAATTGTGAGCAGAGGGTTCAGGCTCTCTATCTTTTTTATTACATAGCTGTGTTGACTTACTTAACTTTGTGTACTTTGTTACATGGCAATAGAAACTAATGTAGTCATAATCATTCATGTCTAGAAGTAATATAATTAACACAAGATACCTTTTTTGAAAAACCAGTAATAAGCATTTACATTCACTATTGTGTTTCATATAAAACTCATTTTAAAAATTAGTCATTAATCATTTTTAAATAAATAGTACTCACAGATAACCTCATAACAACAAGGGAATACTTTTCAGTAAGTATCAAGTGGAACTTCAATAATTTTAAAATAAATATAAACTTTAGTAGTTGAATATAGCTTAAATTAAAGACAGTATTCACAAATACAATACATTTGCTTAAAGGCTGGTCAGATATTTTATATAGGTCAATGAGCTTATAATGAAAAAAAGGAATATTTATTTGTTGAGTTATAAAAGATGTATTAAAGTTCAACTCACCATAAGAAATAGTTACAGCAACTTTGGTCCTGCTTAGGATGTACCTTAAGCATGGTCCTGATGCTGCTGAGTGTGAAGGAGCTCTTAGAACATCCTAACACCTTTTCTGATCAATTCAATTATAAACCGATAGGATGTATTTTATGTGTATGTGTGCATGTGTGTGTGCTTCATATGCAACATATACTATAATCAGAATGTTTAAAAATTCAAGGTAAGAGGATTAGAATTCCAAAGCATAACTTTTGCAATAACATATGACTAACAAAATTAATGCTTTCTTTGTTTTCAAAGATGATATTTGATGGAATATAAATCAGAACTTCATTTTGCTTTGACCTTATATTATTTTCTCTCTTTCAAGTTTCATTTTCAGATTCATGAGAACTAGCATTTGCTCCTCACTGAAATGGTCATTGAGATGCTAAATGTAAACATGATGAATTCTCTCAAGTTGCTTAAAAAGAAAGATATTTTTTTCACCCAGTCATAGTAGAGTCACACACATGTGCAGATGATTCCATAGTTCTAATACAATAGAAAGTGGAGAGGATTCTAGAAACAAGCTAGCACAATACTTTCAAAAAGAGAAAGTAATGCCTTTAAAAGAGACAAAATATTATTAATATTTTCTTGATAATTTATATAACAATTCTGACTTACATATTTGAGTGTAATATATATGTAAGTTTACAACTTTAAAGTAAAGAAATTTTATATCTTAGACTATCTCTTTTCTAATATCTATAGAATCATTTATTAAATTGTAAAACTATAATCAAATGTATGTTTGTTTTAAATTACCAATCATACTCCATCAGACATTACTCTATATCAATTAGACTATATGTACATTTTGGAGTAATATTTTTACATTTAAATGATTATACATGAATACATAAAATTATATAATCATACGGAAAATGCTGAGCTATTTATTAAACCTACTTAAAATTGGAAGCATTGTTTTATACAAAGATGCCTGTTTTGACATATTCTAAGGGTGCAGCTTCTAAATCGTCCTTCTTTTTGGCGGTTTACATCAGTCTTATTTCTCAGAGTTGAGCTCCTGTGTAACAGTGCCAATACATTAGAATCAGGTATAATATGGATACGTCACAGAAGTGCTCCAAACACTAAACTGAACATTTTGTATTTTCTTGTTTGGTAGATCATTTATAGTATTATAGTGTTATTTCCATAGACTCCTATAGTGCCTGTGATATAAGTTTATGTTTAATCAATAACCTCAGGCTAAATAAAGTTTGGAGGCTTGTCCTGTAGGTTGTTACTTAGCTTTACAGAAATTCAATGAGAATCTCATTAACTGTTTTATTTCACTTCAGAAAATATGAATGTGAGAAACTGTGAAATTCTTCTCAGCGCCTGAATAGTAACCAATTCATGATTTCATTGTACACTGAATCTTTCCAACCACACACGAGAACTTCACCTTGTTCTCATCCAACACCTCATTCACTAGTTTATCTTGCAAAAGAAAAGCAAGCTGTTCTTACTATATTTATCTAAGAAAACACTCATGTCAATTGTCTAACATCCAAATCCAGATATTACTTGAGAAGTAAAATGCTGTGTACCTTTATGTAAATGTGAATGGAAGGTAAACAGTAATATTTTATAATACATTATGGTTACATTTTTTATAGAGTATACTCGATCAAATATATTTCACAGTAAAATTCAGGACCAAAGAAATAAAACATGTGACAAATATGTGATGACAGAAAGAGTTATTGGAAGTAGCAAAATAAACTGCTTGGTGGCTAGCCCAAGAAACAAGCGTGAACATTATAATTTTGAGTAGTCCTAACAATAGGACTGAATTAATTAAGGGAGAAAGGAGATGCAGACAAGAGAGATGATTATGAGAAAATGACAGCAGTTAAAACTGACCCTGGCCTTCACCAAACATTGTTTTATTGAACAGAATGAAAATTATATTTGTGCAACAAACACTGGTCAACTTTAAAAAGAAGGATTAAAATAAAACCTTTGAACTTCTTTCCTAATTAATAAAATAATTATACTGTTAATATTTTCCTACCCACTAGTTTCAAAGTATATCAATATATTTTTATATGTTTTGCATCATTATTACTTATGTAGATAGAAATATGATCAATTACTTATAAGAGAATTAAAAACTGGGAAATCTTTTAACACAATCTCAGGGTTTTCCTTGCATCCTAGTAAAATTCTGCTCTGCACATATTCGTGTGGCTTTCCTCTCATAGTGCAGTGGTAAAAATAAACCTCTACCCTTTAGCAAATCACATGAAATCATGAAGTGAAGTTTTTGTGCTTTACTTAGAAATAAAAGTCTGAATAGTACACATAGAAAGAGAGTTTGTCTATCTCCGCCTCAGGGTGTAAAGACTCATAAATCAGAGGTCTTTTGGATGCATCTTTGTAGAAAAATTGGGAGGAAACTATAAATGGATATTCATTTGAGGAAGAACAAAAAGTATGAAGTCATGAAGCAAATGACACCACTTGAGATAAAAGAATACTTCAGTCAGCAGAGCTCTTTTGGAGCCATTGTCGAAGGATCTGACCCCCTTATCAAAAACCATGTAAGTCAGCTAGAGACTTCTTCATTTACTCGTAACACATTTGCTTTCTTCAACACTTGCAGCCAGCTCCAGAACTGAGATTCAATACTAGGAGAGTGCTTTATAAGTGCTTTGCATGGTTATAGAGTAATTATTTTTCTGTGCATGCTCCCCACTACCCCCAGGGAAAAAAAACACTTCTGTCTTTATAGAGAATCCCTCGATAACCTTCAATTGTTTGTAGATTTAAGTCTGGACTTTAGATCAAACAATTGAAAAGTTTCATTATTCCATATGTACTCATCAAATGAACATTAGGCTTGTATACATCTCAAAGGATTTGCCATTTATTTACAAACGTACTGATGCTTGTATATCATTAAATGGAAAATAGTATATTTTTGAGTATCATGATTACCTATGACTTAAACATACAATCAGCTTTCAGCCATTATAAAACATATTTATGCAACGTTTTATCACCTTTTATCATTTTCTTTATCATGTGTCTTACATAACATCATACATTAAATATTTTACAATTTTAATACCTGCAATGAAATCATAGTTTTGAACAATTGTAAATCAAAATGAACTACAGACATTTTCGAAGACAAAATGGGTTCAGACATGTGAATGAAGGTTACATTTTATTTTGCCCTTACACAATGATTACGGTCTTTTGACAAAGGAATACTTGTTCCATGGGTTTCTTTTATTTGTTTGTTTGTTTTAGAAATATGACTTTAATGACAATATATGCTGTATGTTACGAATTTATGTATTCAACACTCATTCTAATGAAGTAGTTTCCTTCTTTAACTTGGTTGGAAATGTAAAGAGCATATTTCTGGAATTCTACTGAAGCATTAGTGATAGATGGAATTTAAGTTTATCTAATCAATATACCAACTGCAGAACTGGGTTTAAGTGTTGTTTTGCTTGTAGTAGTTAACAGGTAACACAATTTTAGAGCAGCACTTGTGACTGTGATTAGAATAGGTCATTTGGTGGCACGGGCTCTGTAGTATGATTTCCTCTAGTGTCAATGGATATTCTGAGGGCTCTCTGTTCAATTTAATAATTGCTTTCCTATCTATTGTGAATGAATGCATTTATTCGGTAAATGAGATAGCTACCTAGCTAATGCAAAGTTTAAACACTGTAATGATAATAGAGGAGAAAGGAGACATGTTAGTCTGAGCATAGATGTCCTAGTTTGCTTTCTTTTGTTGTGATAAACAGCAGGACAAAATGAATCTAAGGAAAGAAGTGTTTATTTCATTTTGTCCTGCCAGTTCATAGTTCATTCTGTAAAGAATTCAGGACAGGAATTTAAAGCAGGTATTTAAAGCAGAAACCACAGAAAAATTCTCCTTTATTGGCTAGATCTCCAGCTCATGAATAGCTAGCTTTCTGACATATCCACTGCCCACCTGCCTAGGGGTGTACAGGAATCATAAACCAAGATATTTTTTTACACAGGCAAGTCACAGGACAACTTGAGAGACTACATTTGGCAATCGTGTTTCCTTCTTTACAAGTGAGTCTGGGCTGTCAAACTGATAAATAAAAATTGAGAGGGTAATAGAAAAAATCTGAAAAGTGGATGAATTCAAACATGAATATTGATTTGAAATTCAGAATCTGAAAAAAATGTATAATTCAAAATTTAATGAAATTAAAAACTGAAAGAGGTGATATAAAAAAAACTCAAGATTAAAATGTCATCAATTTAGGAGAAAAGTGCATCGTTCTGCCTTGTATGTTTTAACAAAAAGAAAATATCAGAGAGCTATCAAGAAGAAATACTATAAGAATCATTAGATTTCATAAGAGAATGTGTTCTTTTCTACAAAGTTTGAAATGTATTCTTCAACTATAGTTGTAGAATCTTCAACTGTAACTAATTAAGCTGCATAGATGATGGGAAAATTCAAAGGGAAACTGAAATACAATAATGTGTAGAAGGTTGCTTATTCATTTAGCATTTAACTTTCTGTAGCTAGCCTTAGGTGATGGGAGACCAATGCATGGCCTTAATCATGGCAGAGGTGTATAACCCTGAGCAGGTTGGATATTATAAAAAGTTCTTATACCTTGGAATCCTGCCCTACCACAAAGTTCTATCTTTATAAATCCTTCAGATGAAACTCACTTCTTATCTCAGGTACCAAAAATAAAAGGTATGACCACAATCTTCAGCCTACAGTCATCAGATAAATATAAAATCATCCACTCACTCAATAGAAATCAGCCTGTGCAATAAAGTAATTTTTTATGTAAGGAGTTATTTATTTACTTTATTATGTGGCTTTTGCCAATTTTATTTTTGTGACTTCATTTTCCCTTCTAATCAATGAAGTTTTAATGATTTGATAAGTGGTTTTCTCAGACTTGAGTAAACTATTATCCATGAAAATAGCATTTCTTTTCTCAATGGTAAAAGGACCTAAGAGAATATATTCATCCAAAAATAAAGAACCTGACATTTTGGTTGGAAGGAAAAATTCATTAGAAGCTGAAATTCAATCATTCTTCTATTATCCCATAATATTGACATGAGGTGGATTTGACTTTAAGAAGCCATAAATCTCTCTTATTTATCTCAAGACAAATATCTAAAGGATATACTTCTTTAAATACTTGAGAGTATCTCAATATTTTATTTAGTCCTTCATAACTAATGATATTGCCTGAGAAGTATATTTGTTGTTTTTAAAAATTATACTAAAATGAGAAATGAGTATATAAAATTCTTTGTATGAAATATTTTTAAAATATTATTACAAATTTTGATTTAATGTAACCTTAATTGATAATGATATATACTTGCATTTAAAAAAGACAATGGTCCATGAGAAAAGCAATTAGACGGAGTTGAAGTATTATTTAAAATGTATGTTTATAACGATTATACCAATTAATCATTGCTTTCTTTATTATTTGGCAATATTAATGACTTGGAAACTTTTGGAAAATAATCGACCTATGAGATAAGGTATGTTTGGGCTAAACCATAGAGAGGAACCTGGAAATCAATACTAAATGGCGTTTTCAAAGTTAGGCAAAAAATAAATGAATTACTTTAAAAGTACATATACTGGAATACAAAATACAGATCATGATCATGCCTCATTGCATAGGCCTAAACTTCTTTCCTATCATAGGCGTGTAAGCACACACACACACACACACACACACACACACACACACATACACATACACATAGTTGGAGAGTTTAAAATCTGTTCTACTCATTACCCTTTGGTTATGCTATTAACACCCATACCATGGCTATATCATGTTGAGCTTTTCTTGAGAAGACAAAATGTATCATTTTTACAATTTCTGCTAGATTTCCGGTTGAATTTTGCGTTTCTTCTTCTACCCCTATTTATCTGACCAGTATAGTTTTGTCTTTTCAGAAGTCCAAATTCCCTGATTACACCATGTAACCTGTGCTCTATTTCTATAAAGACTTCACTGTATTTTTTTCCCTCTTGCTCACATCAATTTTTCTCTGACTTTTAAAATATCAAAACCCAAAGCCAAGCGAACGAACGAATAAACACAATCCTGTGAAGAGTAACTGCGTTTTGTATTTAAACTGCTGGTAATTTTCTATGGTATGAATACAAGTATATTTTTTTCACCCATACATTCTAGAAATGATTGGTAATACCTCCAAACCTTTGACAATCATATCATTCAATTGATTTATTACCAATTTGTACTTTTACACTGTTCACTGTAACTAAGTAGTTGCTGACATATTAGTATCCTCAAATTTAACTGTGCCAAAATGAATATTTACATATTAGATACAAGTCAAAGTAATATATTAAAGTCAAAACCCATTTTTATTTATTCATGAATAGTTATGTGATATTGATAATGTAGTTCTTGCCCGTTATCCAATATTATTATGAACCCAATCTTCTGTCTTGATTTTATAATACACCAAAATATTGTTGTTCTATATTCCCAAGATGTCTGTGAGACTTTCTGATGCATAGTCTGTGCTCAGTTACTCAGAGTTCTAGGATATATGCCAGATCTGCTTTTCTTACTTGTCTAGATATAGATACATAATAAATATTGAATCACTTTCAAAGAAATTTGGATCTGTAAGAAACTTGATCTGGATGCTATAGTCCATTCTCTCACAGCTATAATTGTCCTATTGCTCTATTTCTGAACAAGCATTTGTATTAACATGACATGAAAATCAATCATTCTCAAAGATGTATGGTAGTCCCATAATAACTTAGTTCTTTCTACTCCTATCTCAGCTTTCCCAAGCTCTTTGGGGGTACTTTTATTCTCATAATGGATGTCTTTTTTGTTGTTGTCTCTAATCAAGGGAGAGTTCATCCATTTGTCAACAGTATTATAGTCCAAAGCTGCTCTTCTCAGTCTAGAACGGTGGTTCTCAATCTTCCAGTGCCTTGAGCCATTAATTCAGTTCCTCCTGTTGTGGTGAGCCCCATCCATAAAATTATTGTACTTGCTGTTTCCTAACTGTAACTCTGCTACTGTTACGAATCATAATGGAATCATAATGTAATATCTGCATTTTCTGACAGTAGTAGGTGACCCCCATGTAAGGTTCATTCAAATTCTCAAGCTCCCTCACAGAGGCAGGGAGGGGGGATACGGGTTTGGTGGAGTTGTAACCAAGAAGGGGGATGCCATTTGAAGTTTTTAAATATAAATGAATAAAATTAAATAAATAAATAAATAAATAAGAGGGAGAAAAAACCTCTAAAGCTCCAGAGGCTCATACTACAGAAGCTCTGTTCTGGAGAAATAAGTATGTTCCGCGCCTTTGAGGTAGGGACTCTAGATAAAAGAGACACCATCAGTACATGAGAGAGAATTTGTACTTCAGTCAAAGTTATATTAGGACATAAGTAACAAATATTTCTCCAGTTGGCAATAATAAACCAGGAAATATAACTGCTTAGCTCTCTCTACCTAGTTGACTGAAACTGTTTTGAAATAGTGAGTTCCCAACCACGCTGAAGTTTTTGATTTATACCAATCAAAAATACATGTATTTAATTTCTTTTGTATACACAGACATATATTATATTCATTTATATATGTATATATTCATACACACACACAAACTCATTTCATATACTCATACAAAAACACAATGCTGTGGATTGCCTTGGTGCTTTTTGTATTTTGATGCTAATCCAGTCCCAGACATGGAGCGGGTCACTTACTCAGGTGATTCCATGTGAACCTGCTCCCCAATTTAACTGAAAAAAAAGCTAGAGCCTGTGATTGGGCAGTGGAAGGGAAAGGCATAGCTGAAAGTTTTATAGAAGGAGAGAGAAGGAAGGAGAGAAAAGAGAAAAGATGAGACACAGGATGAAGGGTGAAGAATATGGAAGACGAGATGGAAGATGGAGCAGACCCACATTGATGGGAGAAGCCGCAAGTAGCTAGGGATTTGATAGCTGGACAATAGAGTACTGTAGGGTATATTTGCCCAAGCTAAGTGTTCAGCTTGTAAATATATTAACTGAGTTGTGTGTTCTTTGCACGGGCATATTGGGGTTGGAGATTTACCCATATCAATCTAGCTGGTATGTATATAAGTCTCTAGTGTTTTCCTTTCGTGAGGATAGAGGGAGCTGAGTGAGACCTGAATGGTTGTTGATGTTCTATAGACCAGCCTTGGAAGAGCCAGAAGGCCGCTTGAAGCTAGGCTTGGGGAATGGCTGAGACCACTATTACTGGCACCTAACTGGAACAAGCATGGGTTTTATTTAAAATTATAGGCTATATGCAGGGCAGTGGAGGCGCACGCCTTTAATCCAAGCTCTTGGGAGGCAGAGGCAGGTGGATTCCTGAGTTCGAGGCCAGCCTGGTCTACAGAGTGAGTTCCAGGACAGCCAGGGCTACACAGAGAAACCTTGTCTAGAAAAACCAAATAAATAAATAAATAAATAAATAAATAAACAATCAACAAGGCACAAAGTTCAAAATCTATAAAAAAATTATAGGCTACACACACAGATATAGATAGATAGATAGATAGATAGATAGATAGATAGATAGATAGATAGATAGACAGATAGACAGACAGATACATTACAGATATTGATACTTGAATTTGAATCTGGTCAGTTGCTTCAATCAGCCCAGGCTGTCTGACTGTGGTTATATCATCTCTATTTTTAGTCATCATAGTTGTTGTACCTTGTCCCTGAAGACTTCAGATAGTGTTTTGAATAGAATACATAGAACTGTGAAAGTTCTTATGTGAACCTTACCCTACCATAGCAATGTTCATCTCATTAGAGATACTGTGCTTTTGTTTCTCTTTCTTTTCCATTAAAATCTTGTCTTACTATTCTCTTGCTGTGAAGAGACATCAACCCAGAGATATTTAGAAAATAAAACATTTAATTGGGGTATGGTTACAGTTTCAGAGGATTTCTCCATGGTCATCATGTTGGAAAGAATGGTGGCAGGCATCCAGCTATGCTGCTGGAGTATTTATCTAAAGCTTATACCTTATCCACAGGATGGAGGCAGAAAAGGTGATACTAAGCCTATCATTGGGTTTGGAAACCTCAAACCCATTGAAATGTCACATCTTCTACAAGGCCATGCCTTATAATTCTTCCTAAACTCCTAAAAAATGAGAAAAAGGCATTCACCTATATGTGCTCCTAGGAAACTCTCATTCAAACCACCACATTAGTGTATATTTAAGGCAGTGATTAGATTGATTCCTCTGGATATGAAATATATAGACAGTACCTAGTCAAGAACCATTCATTATACATTGCTTTGAAATTGAGGTCAGTGTTTACTCCTGAACTTGTCTGACATTGCTTCTGAAGGGCAGTAGCTCTATGCCTCTGTGGCTGAGCCAGTGAACTCTTATCCTCACTTCATATGAGTTCAGAGAAACGTGAATATTCTACCATTGGCAATTTTCTATAACTATATTGCTGTACCTTCTCTAAAATGGTTTATTAAACAGCAGGGTATCTATTGACTTACATAAGCAATCTAAAAATTTCACCATAAACAATTTTCCTTGCTCTTAACAGATTTTAGGGAAGCATATCAAAAATACAGCTAACTGTGTAAAACAAAGTGGTATTTTAATTTTGGTACTGAAAGAACAGTTAAACTAGTGTATTTTAAAAGGTGTTGTTTGCTTCACCCTGAGATTTTCTACCTAAATATTATTTGATGTATGTGCACTTGAATCTATATTTTATTTTACGAATACAAGTGCTTTTCTGCATGTATTTCTGTGCATCACAGGCTGGTACCTGTGGAGGGAAGAAGAGGGTGTTTTGTCCCCTGTGAGAGAAATTGCAATGTTTCTGCATTGTTATGTAGATGTTCAGAGATGAATCCTGGTCCTATTTAAAGAGAAGCAAGTAAGAATAACTACTGAGCCATCTCTTCAGCCTCAGTAGCTGCAAATATAAGTACATATGTTCTGTTGTTAGTCTTGCTTTCAATATATATACAGAAAATGTGTGACTCTAAACTGAGGAACTGGTGACATTGAACACTTAACTCTTTTTAAGATGGATAGCTCCTATAAATAAAATCCATCATAGCATTAATCAATCAATAGAATTCATAAATAAACATAGTAAGATACAAAGAAGTATTTCAAACCATCTTTGACTTTCCCAATGTCCTAGACTAAGGGGAAAAAAGAGCCAAAGTCATTCTATATTGGTCACTAGTCTAATAAGTCTAACATGTTTTGTGCCAATAACAAAGAACTCATAGAGGTGATGATGCTAAGACTAAACTACCACAATAGCTACTGAATGAGCACACTATTATAGATCCTTTTTGAGAGAAGGGCCCCGTGAAATGGAGACATAGCTAAAACATTGCTCTACTGATCCAGACAATATTGTAATACACAGGATCTATGCAAGGCCTCTAAACACCACACATAATGTCACTGCAAGGGAAGCACAACCATGACTTTGCAATGTAAAGGAAAGCTCATGTGGGATTGTGTTTGCACATATAAGTGATGACCAGGATAGCAAAACTGATTTTTTTTAAAGGAGGCTATATTCCACTATCTTCAATGTGGGATGCATTTACGAATCATAGGTAATTAGAAGGGGCAAGGTTGATTGCTCACGTGGAGAAAGCACTTGAAGTACAAGCTTGACAACCCTGAGCCTGGTCTGTAGCAGCTACCTAGAAATAAAGAAGGAGAACTTATTTCACATTATCGTCCTCTGACCAACACTCCTGTGCCACAGGCTACAATATGTGAGTGTGCACGTGGGTGTGTACACACATACAGACACCACACACACACACACACACACACACACACATACATACTAAATAAAACTTAAACTTCTTTGTAATTACATTTATATTGTGGCAAATATCAATAAAATTCTAACTTTTCTAAATTGTTAAAGTAATGCCTTCTTAATATTTAAAAGCTTTGCTATTTTCTGGTAATCTTGGATTTTTAGAAGCTATGCATCTACAGAAATAATGCCAAATTATTGCTGTTTGCTACTTGTGAAAAATACATTTGAATTGCAAAGTGTGGGAAATAAATCAAGAGTTGAAGGTTACTTAGTAAAAAAAAAAAAAAAAGAAGAAGAAAAAAAGGAAAAATTAATTTTACCTAAGCATTGTTTGACATAATGGGGATAATCTTTGAGTCTGTTTCTAAATATCTTATTTTTGAAAAATGCTATGTCTCAAATATGTAAAAACATGATCCTCCCAAAAAATAAACAGAATTGTGCATTAGACTATATCACTGGGGAGACTGCTTATACAATTGTTTTAAAGTAATTTTAATTCATGTGACTTTACACTAAATTTGTATTACTGACAGGTGTTCTGGCTTGCTATTCTGCTGCTGTGACAAAACACTGACCAAACATAATTTGGGGGAAGAAAGAATTTATTTGGCTTACAAGTTACAGTCCATCAACCAAGAAAGACATATTAGGAACTGAAGCAGGGATAAGGGAGAAATGCAGTTGCTGGATTGCTGCCAGCCTCAAGGTCAGCTTCTTGTATCACACAGCTCAGAATCACTTGCCCACCCAGGGATGGCACCCTTTGCACACCTTCCTCCATGAAAGTCCAAATAAGAAAAATTCCTCAGAGACGGTCGCATAACAATTTGACGAAGGCAAATCCTCAGTTGAATTTCTTTCTTCTCAGGTGTGTCGAGTTGAAAATAATACTGGTTGTGACGCCAGCCAGTGAGGTAACTGAAAAATAGAAAGCAAAAACAAAAACCAAAAGCAAAAGCTAATCATCATATTTGATTAGGGAAGCTGTACCTTGACATCTCAGAACAAGTTGCATAGCTTAAGTAAAGCTGAAAAAACTATGTTGAACTTGCTTTCATTTGCACTGAAAAAAAAAAGATGACAAATGGCTGAATTATAAAAGATATATATGCTACTCAACACTTCCAAGTCTTTGGAGGTAACAGCTTATCACTGATATTAGGTAGTATTATTTCATTGATGTATGTAATTTTATATATATATATATGTTTTATATAACATATATTCATTGAATGCAAGCATGTTTCTTAAACTTACCCAGAGCTTGAGGTGTTTTTGACACTCTTTCTGTTCAGCATTTTATACTAGCACCTCATCCATTTTAATGGGCAACGGTGGATATTCTTACATGTCCACACATGTATTGAAACTTCAGAATCAATTTTTTTCCCACTAGGAAGCCACTTGATATGTCTTCAAGGTAAGAAAGTAAAGTAAACTCTCTTTTCATTTTGTCCATTCTTTGGGGATCTAAATATCATTATAAAGCAGGAAAAAAAATGCTTCAAGAAATACTTTGTTGGGGAGGATGAACACCACAAATGTGGCTCTAACAGTTTCATGCTCAGTTCTGATCTTTCTCACACTCTACACAAAATCACATCATAATGTGAGCTCTCTGCATTATCTTCATGCTCCGTTTTCTTCAAGAAAGGCATCCTGCTTCCCCTTTTCATGATAGCTCCTCATTTATCCTTCCTGTTTCATCTATTCTTTGAAGTGATCTTGGATTCCATTATGCTGAACTATTTTTCTGCATGTAGCTATAGAGATGATGCTGAAGAATCATATCACTCAGATATATTTTAATATTCTACAAACTATGGTAAATATTTATAAGCTCCTGTCTTAAGGCCAGCCTAGATATTTATAAGACGATAACTAAATACAGATGTATCACCTCTATGTCCAAATAACAACTCCCTTTTCCCCTATGAGATAAACTGTGTTATTTTCACAATGCTAATGAAGCAACAAGAAAGGAGCAGTGCTATGTTTAAAAGCAGCTCTCTTGTAATGTTTTTAGAGGGACTAATTAGACTAGTTCTTTTTTGGTAAGAGAAAGGGGATAATAAATTGGATGAAAAAATATGTCAGTAGAGAAAGTGGCTGGAATTGAAAAGGCTATTAGGGAGGTCAAATGACAGTAATAATTGCTAGATGAGTATATGGGTGGTTACTGTGTAGTAGAAATATAACGTCACCCCTGATTCTTGAAATGGGAGACAGCATTGGTATTTCCGTTGATTATTAAAACAGGAATCATGGGTAGAAATCTGTATTTGGGAAATAAACAATCATTGTCTCTATTTTTGAAAAGCTAGATATGTGATATGGAACAGAAACATGGATATTTATTTGAATAGACAGTTTATAGTCACAGGAGCATTATTAATGAGTGACACAGACGTGGGACAAAGGAACATAGGTGGAAACCCGTACTGATTGGTGTCTGAATATATGGCCTGTGTTGAACAATTCAGACAGATACTGTAAAGAAGGGGCAGAATTGGAAAGGCATAACCAGAGAGACAAGGATTAAAAGTAGAATGGATCTTTGTCTCTATACTTAAATGTATCGCTCAGATGGATTGATGAAATAGATTTAATGAAAACTCTTGTTGGAGTAAAGGGATAAAAGCCAAATAAAAAATAACCAAATAGTAGAAAGTTAAAGTTATATACAAAAATTTCCCAATATTCTGTATTTTAAAAGAAAAGAACTACACAGTCCCATCTCATATTTATGCAAACACCAAGGTCCCTGCTAGGATATACCCTAAGAAAAAGAAAGTGTATAAAGCTCTATGTTCATGGTTTAAAAACACTGTCAACATAGCCAAAAACAATTATGAGCAAATAAAACTAAATGGATATAATCATTCTCAAATAACAAAATATAATCATAAGAATATTACATGTATTAAGTATCTACCTTTTAGTCCTGCACCCTGAGCGCTATAGTACCTCCAACTCAGACCCGACTACTAGGAAAAATAAAAAAAAAAAATGGAGACGTGGGGAAGATGGAAGAGAGAAATCATGAGTGTGCTGTAGAGAGAGGTAGAACTGGACACGTGATAGTGGTGACGTGTGAGAGAGAGCTGAGGTCCACAGTGGAACAAATCATTGTCAAGTGAGTTTGGTGAGGTGGCGTGCAGCAATCTGCAGCTGAAGCAGATGCTGATTCAGCCCCGCAATACCCCTACCTGGCTGCCGAGTGGCCCTGGGCATTAATGGAGTTCCAAAATGAGGAACAGTTCACTTTCTGGGTTGGATCTCCTTGAAGGATGACCATGGCCCATTATGTTGCAGAAAGACATGTGGATCAATGGTACTGATACAGGTAGAAGTCCGATTGATGTCTGAGACCTGTGTATGTTTCACCTGAGTGCAGTAGCCTTAAAGCAAAGAACACCTAGAATCCCTGGAGCTGAAGTTACAGACAGCTGAGAGCCAATTGTCCCGGGTGAAGCAAACTGAGAAACAAAATAAAGTTAGCCCAAGCATGATGTACTTATTAAATTTGTAAAGAATCATATCTTTCCAAAAAAGAATGATACAATTACTATAGCAAATAAGAAATATTAGAATTTTTTATTTCTCAAAAGGGTTGCACTCCAATATGTCATTAGCAAAAGTTCAAGAAGAAAAAAAAAGAATTTCATTTTCTTAGTCTGATAGCATAAATGTCTTAAGGATCTTATTAACAGATCTCTGTCTATACTCAGGAAACTCTTTCCTTATGTGATGCTACGTTTTGTTTACGTAAAGGGCACACTTGAACCAAAGCCTGCTATTTTGGTCTAATTTCATGTTACATCCCCGCAATTTGTATTAACATATAACCACATTGGTTTTGTATATCAATCTTGTAATCTTCGTATACACAGATTTATATTGGTTCTACAAAAATTAGATCGAGTTCTGATCCACAACAGATTCTGAGTTTTGAACAGTCATAAAATGGATTCCAGAATGTGAAAAAATACTGAAGTATGACCCTTTAGTAACTCTGATAGTAGGAAAAATAAACAAACAAACGAGGAAAAATATGAGTAAAACAGGAAGTGGTCTGAATCCCTATGCAGAATCTTTCTTTGTTTCTTATTGCCATCCACATGTATAAGCCTTTCTTTATGTATTGACATAAACACTTTGTATGATGACACCATTTAGTTTTCGTGGTGCCTAGCAAATTGCTGTAGACATATTGGCCCCTGGAAATAAAATAAAAAACCAAAGTGTTCATATAATTTTATTGATTTGATTTGAACATAGGCAATGCATACTCCGCTATGCAGCAGAGTTGTACTTAATATGCAAACTCTGTCCACTTATTCAATTCTCTTGTGCTGAAAATTTAAACCCTTAGGGGCAAAGGTATGATTATAAATATGACACGTACTTTCAAGAGCTTGCAATTCAACTGGTATATGTTAGTTAAGAATATAAAAGTTCTATACGGTATTTGAATGCTTCAACAAAATTAGCATTCATGGGAAACACGGCTGCTATGTACCCTCCAAGAACAGATTGCCCATAACATGCTCTGCTTGTGATGGGATATTAAAGACCAACTCTCATAATTTTTCACTCCACATTTATAGATTCATTTCTGCTGACAGAGTAGTGGAAATGTAATTAAATGTTTAGTTTAATTAAAATGGAAAATAAAAGCTTGTTCTTGGAAATTCACTACCATCCCCCAAATAGAAAACATAAGAGATTATGTGTCTCAAAATCACTTACCACTGGTTCTCAGTATGTGTTCATTTTTATAACACTCAGATATAATTACACACATATATTACACAATTCATAAAAACTACATTGGCACTACATTCTTGTCCAAGATCTATGTTCATACTCTATATGAGGCATAGACATACATTGTACAAATGGCTATGATGCTGTAAGGATTGGGAAACTCATAGAGGTTAAGAAAGTATTAGTGGTCAGCCACTTATGCCTTTAAATAGAGTGATGTTCTTAACCTTGTGTGTCATGTGGTCCTGTCAAAAACTATTCAACCCTTCTCTGATAGTATTGAAGCACCAGCGCTTTAACAAAATAGCCAGGAGTATTCTGAGTATTTATTTATAGAACTGAAATTTAAGTATTACAACAACTCTATAATACACTAAAGTCTTATAGTTTTAAATATATATATATATATATATATATATATATATATATATATATATATATCCCAGTATTTACTGAAAACTTCAGATATTCCATTCCTATGGCCCTATGGCCTATATGAGTGTACAAATGTACACACACACACACACACACACACACACACACACTTCCCAATAATGTGCAGAATGAAATGTATCCATCTAAATAAACCTCCCAGATGAGAGCTTGTGGTGCTCTCTCCTGCTCCTGTGTCCGCTCTACTCTCTGATGTGACTTTCCTCTCACGAGCATTTGCTTCATCACTTCACTTTAATCAGTCATGCTCCAGTATCTCTGCCATATTCAACCATTATAATGCACATTTAACTATTGTGTTTCCTAGCATGCTACTCTGTTCACTTTTCCTATATTATTTTAAGAGTATATTGAGCACCCATGCTCTCACTCCTTGGATTTTATGCAATCAATTTTTTTTAAAACAAGACTCCTATTTTAAGAATTTATTCTTCTGGTGTATCTGAGTGCATTTCAGATCAGAATCTAACCTGTCCTACACACATTGTTAGACAAATGACTTTCCACAGTTAAGTAAATAAGCCAGTGTTCTGTTATATGATTTGAAATGGGATTTTACCACATATTAAATGTTTCTCTCTAGTGTTGTCCTTAACTATTTTGTCAGCATTGGTTCCTAATATATACCTTGTATTTTAAAAACATTAATTATATTTGTGTAATTGTCTTGGTACCCATAGTTCTTTGGGGCAAAATGATGTAGACTGAATTAGACAATTTAAACATTTCCATTAATTTCTTTTTTTGTTGTTATAGTTCATAATATAAAGATCTAGGAACTAGTATGGATGTTTTCAACATTTTAAATGATCATAAGGCTCTTAAATATTCTCTTTATAGTATTTTAATAACTTTTTATTTATTTATATTCCAAAAGTTGTCCCCTATTCCTGGTCCCCCCCTCACTGAGTTCTTCACCTCAACCTCCTTCCTCTGTCTCTGAGAGGCTGCTTCCCCACCTGCCCACCTTCTCCTCACCCCCACCAGAATCCCCTTTCCCTGAGGCATCAAGTTTCCACAGGGTTAAGGTTATCCTCTTCCACTGTGGCCAGAAAGGTCAGGCTTCTGCTACACATGCACCTGGGGCCCATGGACCCTCCCCTGTATGCTTCTTGGTTGGTGGGTTAGTCTCTGGGATCTCTGAAGGGTACAGGTCAGTTGACACTGTTGTTTTTCCTATGAGGTTGCAATCCCCCCTCTCAGCTCCTTCAGTCTTTCCCTTAACTCTTTCATAAATGTCTCTGACCTCAATCTATTGGTGGGCTGTAAGTATCTTCGTTTGTCTCAGTCAGATGCTGGTGGAGCCTCTCAGAGGACAGCCATGCTGGGCTACTGTCTATACTCACAATGTGACATCAATAATAATGTCAGGGCTTGGTGTGAGCACATGGGATGGATCCCAAGATGGACTGGTCAATGGCTTTTCTTTCAGTCTCTGCTCCATTTTTGTCTCTTTGTAAGGTTAGAGTAATTGTTAAATGCTGGCAATAGAACAACCTCATCTGAGTGGCGCTCAATTTAGAATTCTTTAAGGAAGTACAGCTAGACAAGGAAGCTATGGAAATTCTAAATTTGATACACATAGGTAGGTATCTTATAATCCTCCCTTAATTAATTCTTATGATATAAGTGCATAAGAGGACCTCTGGAACCTCACTGCAGTCTCTGTCTTTTACTAACAAATTCAAACTACATTGAATTTGAATGTATCCATGTTGTCATGCACACATGTAAGGATGCACATGCCAATGGAACTGGTTCTATAATTAGTTGAGGTGGAGTTAAAAAATAAAGACAGATCATGCTAAAAATAAATGTCGGTTATTGAAAATAGTCCAGTAAAACATTAAATAGGTCAATTATTTCTGAGTATGAAGTTTAATACAATTTATTAATTTCAGCCTCCCTGGGAAACCAAATTATTATGTGTGTAAATATGAAGGAATCTACATATCTAATAACCATTATTAGGTTACTATGGTCTTATTCTAATTTTTTTAAGTATAGAAAATGATACCAACAAGGATAAAGGAAACAGAGACTGAGGGAACAGCCAACCAATGACTGTACCAAATTGAGTCCCATCCCACAGGACAGAGTCAACTCCAACACTGTTCAGAAGCTCTGCTATGCTTGCAGACAGGAACTTAGCATTACTGTCTCCTGAGAGATTGCCTTGGGTACCACACCACCCTGGGATATCTAGTCCCAGCAGGACTAAGCACCTCCTTTCCTACTGGGGCCAAACCAGGCAGTCAGGGTAGGGGAAGGGGATCCAAAGGCAGGCAACATAATCAGAGATAGCCCTTGCTTCAATTATTCAAGGACCCACATGAAGAGCAAACTGTACATCTGCTACAAAGGTTAAGTTGTGTATGCTTAAGTACAGCCCCTGCATACTCTATTGTTGGTGTTTCAGAATTTGTGAGCCCTCATGAGCCCGGTTTACTTTACCCTGTAGGTCTTCTTGTAGTGTTCTTAACTTGTTCAACTTCCTCAATTATATCTCCCACACTTCCACAAGGATGTGGAGATTCACCCAATGTTTGGCTATGGGTCTCTGCATCTGTTTCCATCCACTGTCGGATGAAGCCTCTCAGGAGACAGTTATGCTAAGCTCCTGTGTGCAAGTATAGCTAAGTGTCACTAATAGTTGTGGGGTTGGCTCTGTCCTGTAGCATGGGACTTAAGTTAGGCCAGTCATTAGTTGTTCCCTCAGTCTCTGTTCCCTTTTATCCTTCCTGTCCTTTTGTCCCTGTTATCTTTATCCCTGTACATCTTGTAGGCAGGACAACAATTTATATTCAGTTGTAGTAACAATGCATTGGATAGTATTTCTCTTCTCTTATTCAGCCTGTCTACCAAGTTTTTTTCTAACTGATTATTATAAACTCAAAATGAAGACTTTTACCAGCCTCTTTTCATATTACTTATTTTTCTATTGTGGAGATAAAACAGCATGCAAAGGCAGCTTATGGAGAAAATAGATTTTGTTGGCTTCTAGTTTCAGAGGGATACATGTTCATAATGGTAGAATAGAGCAATGGCAGCCTGCATGAGGCGTGAGGGCAGGAAAGAAACCTGAGGGCTCATATTTTGAACTGTAAGCACCAAAGCACAAAGAGCAAGATGAAAGTAGCTGGAGCCCTTTCCTTCTGAAATCTTGTCTCCAGTAATGTGGGACCTTCAGCAAGGCCATCTCCAAAACCTCCCAAATAGCTCTACTAAGTAAAGATGAAATACTCAAGGATGAGAGCATACAGAGGACTTTCTTATTGTTATCACCTCAGTTTCTCAACTTATTCATAATTCTGGGTTAAAAGTTTTACTTTTGCCTAGCAATCATTGCCTACATGAATATAATTGTTTCATGAATTCATAAACTTTTAGGTTGCTATACATTTGGATAATGTTCTCTTCCCTCATGTGGCTGTCTCTTTAGTGGGAAGAAGGACCATTTGTAGGAATAATATGAGGGGAGGTTAAATATTTAGAACACCTTTTGATTTTCATGTGAGGAAAGCAAGGGAGTCTGCTGTTATGCATAGTTGCTAGGATAGGACAATTTGATATGGTTAGATAATTATTTTATGTTATAGGGAAGAGGAGACAAGCTTAGTGGATTAATGAATAAAGTGGAAAAGTCCATGAATCTGCTGCTGATTATGAGATGGAAAGTTAAATTTCAAGGTCAATGCATAGATGCCAAGCTGACATGCACAAGCGAAGGGGTTGGATTCTGACAACCACACATCTATCCTAATACCATGAGCAGAGCAGATGATACGATTTCTGACTTATGGTGGACCAACACAAATTCCACTCTAAAATATTATGTAAACAATACATTCTTAGTTGAAACCAAACTTTGAACTTTGATGGTTTTCGGGTAATATCTAGAAAGAGCTGCATATAGACAACAAGGACAACCTAGAAAACAAAGGCTCTAGGATGTGTTCTACTGCTCAGACGTGATGTTTTGGTATGTAGATTATAAATCAACTATTTTCAACCCATGATGAACCTATTTGAGAAGTGACTTTGTCATTAGTTGAAGGTCAATTGTATAAAACCATAGATGTATTTTTCCTTGAATCTATTTCTTGTTTTGTTCATTTATCTCAATTTTATAAATTAAACATAAGATTATGTACAATATAAATTAAACACATGATTATGTACAATTACAAATGAGAAAAATAGAAGATTTTGTCATCTTATAAAATGAATATACATATTGGAAAGTACAGTTCAATTGCTAGGAAGAACTGTTTGTCAACTTGAGGTCTCTTTAAATCAAGGCAGACAGAATGGTGTATCCTCAAATAACTTAAATTGTGAAAGAACTAAATTAGTCTTCAACCTACAACTTTTCAAAACTCATACTAACACATACTCACTCTTAATGCAGAGTGCAAAAACGAAGAGGGAAAAGCACCCTCAGATTTACATAAACGTGATCTGTGGCGTGTCTCTTCAGCTTTTTTAGTACAGACATCATCACTTCACCCTCCTCCTATCATTGCACACCCTCACATATGTAGTCTAACATATATAAACATAGTCAATTGAAGTTAGAACAGGTTACACAGAAAATGGTTCAAACTGATTAAATGAATTCAGATACCTATTTTGAATGTTAGGTCCAGCTCATTACTGAAAACATATCCAAAGAAGGATTGCTTCTTTCTTGTTGGTTTTAAGTTTTTCCTCTCTGTTTCTCATACTCACTGTTGTGGCCGAAAGGTTCTGTGACTGACAAGCCAATCGTTTTTTATCTCTTTGTCCCTTAAGCTTTTCCTCTAGAACTCTGAAATAGAGACAAATCTCTATCTCTCCTGAGAAGATTGTGAAGGGAAGCCGATCCCTCCTTTATTCTTGACTTTCAGTTTGCAGAGAAGCAGGTGATCTTAATAGCATGTTATCTCAACAAACAGACTATATTGCTACTGACACAAATCATGCAGTATTTTGATTTCGCAAGTGCTACTTTAACACAGTCCCTCACACTTAGCTGTGTCTCACAAGATGATTTTATGTGCAAATATAATAACCTATATATATATATATATATATATATTCAAGAGAGAAATTGATTGTTGGATTAATCAACACTGTATTGGTTATTCCCCCAGTGTATACTATCTACAAGCTCTTAAAACGCATATTTGCATCAATGATCTCCTTCAACACATTCACTATGAGTTCTCTTCTAGAAATGTAGTATTACACTGTTCAAAACATGTGAATTGAGAGCACAAATTTAGGAAAGGCAATATGCAAATTACATAGCTAAGAGTAAATTTGACCAAATTATTAATTCCTTGATTAAAATTTTACACAGACTCTGCCGATTAATGTTTTGTAGTTTTAAAAAAAATGAGAATAGAGATGAATTGAACATGAAAAAAAACAACCTCACATTTTACTATATCTTCCATATAGTCCTCAGAAAAGATCACAATGTGTTGATTAAATTAAAGCAATACAGAAAGTTACAGCTAGCACTGGGATAGCTGCAATGGATAAAGTAAAACATAAAGGATGGTGGACATGCCCCTGCTAGATTTAGAAGTTTCTAAAGAAGGCATTCTGTCTTGAAGACTGGGATGAGGAAATAATCCATGCCTGTAATGACTAGTTAGTAGTAATGGGAAGAACATATGGTTGGGGACAATATGTTTGAAGCTGCCAGCTCTAACAAATGAATATTGGTGGCTTGAGGAAACTTTAGATCAGCACTGAATTGCAATGACAATTTCACGAGGCAGTGACTGAAAGCCTAAATAAATAAAGGCTTGAGTGTGACTATAGCATTATGGGAATAACATTATCCCATCCTTATTTGGATATGGATACTTTGAAGGCCAAATCAGAGTAGATAATTTAATGGATGTTCCATGTTACCCTGATCCTTACATGTAATTCTTAATGATTTAATGATTTAAAACGATACGAATAAGCTGATTTAGCAATTACTGGATTCAGTGGATTAATTATTTCAGCATAGTAAATAGATTCAAAGGATAAAACAGAAGAAATAAATGATGGTAATGCTAAAAGAAAGGTAGATATAGTCATTTTTTTATTAAAAGAATTAATACTAATCTTATCATGTCAAGTTAACATTAGAAATGTCCAATTTATTTTTTTATCAGAATTTCTGGTTAATGTTTGAAAAACTTTTCTCTTTTCAACTTACTTTATTCTTTATGTGCTTAACAACTTCTTTATTTTTCCATGAGTTAAAAACTATCAGCCTTGATGACATTTATCACTTTTTAAACTTATGTATGTGTTTGTTAAGTCTTCTCTCTAATGGCAAAATTAACCTTTAATGTACAGCAGCTATGACTTTACCATGACTCTGAGGCACATATTTGTCTTTTATGTTAAAGTAAGGCAATGTGGTACAGTTCACATTTCAACTTCATGCTTTCCATACAACTTTAATTTCCTCTATGAATAATTATACATACTTACTCCTTGGCAATTCTTTCGTAAAGCCACATTGAATGAGGAAGGAAATGGTAATGTACAGCTAATCACACGCTCCTGAATGCAGATCAAGCTTCTCATGCATTAAAATAAAAGGAAATTATGAGACTTCATTTGACAATTTTGCATGCTGTAGAATATGCAAATTCATCTTATACTCAGAGCTAATTTGATCTATTTTTAGCTGTTCTATTCCCTCCTCAAGCCCCACACTGACCAACTCTTCTAAAGTAGTTTATACATTTCTACCTTGCACTGCCTTTGAACCATGAGAAATTTGTTTACTAATCAGTAATGTACATAGTTTCAAATAACTAAAATGACCTGTAAAATCCTATTCATTTAAGAGACAGCTTTTCCAGTCAGAGAGTAAGGCTTATTCACATGGGCTACTTTAATCTCTTTCACTCTCTCCCCTCCTGCTCTCTCTGCTTCCCTCTTCTTCCTCCCCTTATCTCCTCTCTATTCAGCTACTTCTTTTTGTGATCCTGGAGAAAGATCTCTCTTACTCATAATCATTCATGAAGGTATCTATTAATTAACATTGCTAACATCACCATAAATGCCCAAACTTGTTAATACAATGTAAAATTTCGTCATCTGTTCCATGTTCTTCTCAAACTTCAGCCTTTACTTTCACCTGATTATTACATGCTTCTTGAACGTGCAGCTAATACCCACAAAGCCCACATGGTCATTATTATGCTCACTCATGGTGACTACAGTTTTTACTTCTATTTGAAGATCATATCTCTTGTTCACTTCCATTCCATTTACAAAGGCTTTGTAAATGCTGCTAAATTCACTCTAAAAATAATAAAACAACATGATTTAATCATTTGCTCCTTCTGATTTTTTGCTCTCAATCTCTCATCTGTACTCTCTTGCACTTTCTAAAATCCACAGCTTCCTTTTCGTTAAATATTGATCTATTCCTAAATACCTGAATGTAATCTTTTCAGTCTGTATAATGCTACCTTTATTCATATGAACTCGATCCTTCCAGTGTGTATTAGATAATCACTTACAAATCTTTCTCTACTGACCCATTCTTCAGTATTTTGCCTAATGCCTTCACTAATTAAAGCTGGATTTTTTTTACCTTTTCTGTTTATATTTATATACCATTTAGAATATATACACTATATTCTCCCACATTATATGTCTAATTCACCAGTCTTCTAATTTCATGATACAGAAAAACAATTCAAAACCTAAATACAGAACAATAATCTGTGACTTTGTATTTGGTCAAAGGAGATGCAGTGCACTCTCCTCCAAGTTGTAGAAATAGTGCCCTTGCTTTGCTGCTATATTCATCTTTCATCCCCCACTTTAGGATGGGTTTTATTAGTAAACAGAAAAATGACTGCTTCTATTAATTTAATTTTCCATACAATATATTTTGAACAATTTTTCACCAATTTTTCTCACATCCATATTTTCCTAACTTCATGATCTCTCCTCCCTCTCTTCTCTCCATTCCTCTAAACAAATAAACAAAAGATCATTTAAAAATTTAATAAGATAAAACTACAAGAGAAAGAAAGAAAGAAAGAAAGAAAGAAAAAAGAAAGAAAGAAAGAAAGAAAGAAAGAAAGAAAGAAAGAAAGGCCATGGAGTAATTATTTTTCAACCTTCCCTGGGGTGTGGCTGATAGAAAGTGAGGTTCTATTGAAGAAAACTGAGTTTCCATTTCACAGCAGATAGCAGCTAAGTTTATACCATGCTAATTTCTTTGTTTAGTATATTATAATCTTATCATATACATATAGATAGATATAGATATATTGTTCTTGATCAGATCAGCTCCCTGTCTACCTTCCAATTATTTCCAATTATTTCCTTACCCCTCCACTACCACTTTTATCTTCCAAATTCATGTTCTCTTCTATTTTTGTCTAGTGAAGAAACTTAGCGTGCCCAGAGTGTGCGTGCATGAAAGACAATTCTGTGGAGCAGGGGGACTGGTGCCTCTGAAACAAACTGAATGAACTACTAAATTCTCCTCAAATAAGATTTCATGAGCCTCCCTCTAGGCCCCATCTATTGCTTGGTCTTGTACAGGTTTTGGTTATATATTTCCATCTTATATAAGTTCCCGTGTTCAATGGTGATATCATGTCCAGAAAGTGATGCTTTGCTGCAGCCCTTATAATCTATCTGCCCTTCTTCCTTAGCAATCACTGAGCTTTGTGTTAACGGAATTTAATCTAAGTGTCCCATTTATAGCCAGACTCCCCATAGTCTCAAGTTGTCAGTGTCCAATTGTCAGTGTCTTTATTAATCATCAACAAGGAAAAATCTCTTTTAAATGAATACCAGGATTTTAGTATATCTACTTTCTAATATAATAATACATTCCTTGCCTCAAGATTCTGAACTTACCAGTTAGCAATATCAGAAGTGAGTTCCATATTAAGCCCAATTAGCAAGTTTTTGGGAATTGCCATTTATGGCACTATTGTACCCGTGTGAGTATCTTCTAGATAGATATGGTTATATATCATCGTGTCAGCATCAGGGTGAGACTTCTGGATTACTTTTCTCTCACAGTAGTGAGCAGAAAACCTTCAAGAAATATACAAAAGAGATCAGAACCTTCATTTCTGTACCACTTTGATTTAGCTATGCCTCTTGTCACACAAATGTGGTATTTTCAGAAATATAGTGATTCTATCAATTTCTGGAGGATATTCAAGAATAATGACAATACCCAATAATGTCTCAGAGGTCTCTAAAATGCCACTGACAACTCAAAAATGAGGAAACCAATATCCTACATTAGGCTTATTCATTGACGATAGGTGGAATCTAAAGAAAGGCACTGAATTTGTTACTGGGTAAGCCATTTAAATTCTTTCTTGTATACATATTTATGTATTGTAAGAAATGGCTACTTTTCTGCCCTGTATGAAACTTTAGTTCAACACAATTATTTAAGATTCATGTTTTTGCATGAAATCACACAAAATTTCCAATGTGTTTCTTTGCAGAAATTGAAAAATTGATCTGAAAACTTAAATATAGACATGTTAGAGGAAACTAAAATATACCTTAGCAGTATTTGTGATACCTTCATTCAGAATATGCTTTCTGGAGTATCTGTGATGGTAATTCTTAGTAGTCAATCAGACATGACAGGGAAGTAAGAACGAAAAGTGAAAATCAAGCTGATTAAGATTAGCCTACTGGCCTATCTGTTGATGTTTTCTAGATCTTTAGTTCATAGAGGGACTAGCCTACCTCAGGTAGTGCCACTGGAGGCAGCTGACTCTATACATTGGCTAAAGAAGCTTGAGTGCAGAAGCAGGAAACAATCAAGTAAGCAGCATTCCTCCATGTTCTCTGCTTCACTTCCTGCCTCCAGTTTCCTGTCTTGAGTTTTCTCCATAATAAACATTTAGGACAAACAATCCAGTTCCTACCTTAATTCCTTTTGGATAGTGTTGTACCTCAATAAGAAAAAAATACAAACAAACAAAAAGAAAAAACAAATCAAAGAAAACTGTACAGAAAAGGACAGGTAGCATCTTCAAAAGACAATGTTGAACACAATGGCTAGGACAAGGAGAAGGAAGAAATTAAATCTCCATCTGTCATGCTGCTCAGAACTCAACTCTATGTGAATGTAATAATTCAACCTAAAAACCAATAACTTGAATCTCTTCTAGGAGAAAATGGAGAATATATTTCAATTTAGAGATGTATGAATATTTTTCTCTTCAGGACATCTATAGACAAGACATTCAGACCAATAATGGACAGATAGGATATCATGAAATTCAAGAGCTTATGTACAGCAAAAAAACAAAAAAACAAAAAAACAAAAAAAAGACATTAAGTGAATACAGAAGCATCTTATAGAATGGGAAATGATCATTACTGCTGACATGTCTGATAGAAGGTTAGAAGTATCAATAACTAATCGTACCTAAGCACCAATAAAGCAAATATCTAACTTAAAGTAAGATATGGAATTAATAGAGTAACATCAATGGAAAACTACAAATGATGAATAATACTTTTCCTTTTTAATTTATATATATATATATATATATATATATGAATGCATGTTACATATATTATATATATATGTATATATATTATATATATTTGCTTTGTTGTTTGTTTTTTGGAAGAAAGTTTTGTTCTGCTCACATCTCTAGGTCACAGTTCATGATAGCAAAAAGTAAGGTAGAAGTAATTTGAAGCTCTAGTCACATTGACAGTCAAGAGAAAGAGACAGAGTGAGGAAGGAGGGAGAGTTAAATGTATGCATGCTTGTGCTTAGCTTGCTTTCTCTACTCTTAAGCAATCTAGAATCCCCTGCTGGGATTTTTGCCACCCACCATGGGTGGGAAAGTCTCCTGGCATCTTAACTCTGGCTGGTTTACAGTTTCAGAGGTTTAGTTAGTTGTAAACACACATGACACAGAATAGACATTACAGTTCCAAATCAGAGGAAAGGGAGCATGTTGAGGAAATACTGAACCAAAACAAGACCACACCCAGCAAAACCCTCTAGTATAGACTGTACTCTGGTGAAGATGAACAAGGGAAAATACAAAATGTGAATGGAGCTAAAGCCTATGATCAAGGAGATAAGCAGGTTAAGAAATAGAGTAAAGGAGTGGTGACCTAGGGAGAAGACCCCCACCCAGCTAAGTTTCCCTCTTGTGCAAAGGAATTAAAGAACAGTTTAGGTCCAGGTGTGGTGGGACATACCATTAAATCCAGCACTCAAGAGACAGAGACATGAGATCTCTGAGTTCAAGGTCAGCCTGGTCTACAGAACAAGTTACAGGGCAGCCTAGGTTAGGCAGTGAAGGAAACCACTGAAAACGGAAAGCTGGTGAAGATGTAATTGAATGAGGGCCCTATGTGCCAGCCCAAGCAAGCAGCAGAAAGTGGCAGCTTCAGTCATGTTTCAGCCATGTGCCTTGGGGTCAAAGACAGAGGAAAAGGATTATCACTCTCTCATGAGTAAGGGTAGTTTCTGAGGTCAGGTATGTCAGGGGTATCACTACAAGGGTCTCAGAGATGCCAATGGGTGAAGCTCTTAAAGTGAAGCCTGGATTAGATTGAAGAGGCCGGAGTCCTGGGATTCTTATAGTGGAAAGCTGCTAACAGGGAGTGGAACCAGCCCAAGTGAAATAAGTGTTGCAGTTAACAAAGACGAAAGGAGTTTTCAACCTGAAGAGGCTTTTGTCATCAGACATCAGATGCAGAGTTTGGAATTTTTTAATATTTTTGAATTGTTAAACTATAAAACACTTGAATCATTTCTACCACTCATTTCCATCCACCAACTCTTTCCATGTACACCTCTTGCTCTCTCTCAAATTCACAGTAGATTTTAAGTGTGTGTGTGTGTGTGTGTGTGCGTGTGTGTGTGATCTACCCAGGGAAAGACTTTTTCTCCTAAATTCCTAAATTGTCTCTATTTAATTTCATTTTATTTGACTTATTTTCCCTAGAGTTGAGACTTCGTGAATTTCTCTCCTCTTTAGCATGTCAGTTGAGACTGTCATGGTTCAGGTCATGTTTTCATAGCCAGAGAAATATTTTGTTTTAATGTTCAGAACCTTTTGATGGTACGGGTTGTGAATTAAATATACTTTGAGGTTTCAACTTGTAATCAAACTGGATACAAGGTTTTAAAATGACAACAGATGCTTGTGAGGATGTGAGGGAAAGGGACTGCTCATGCTTTGCTGGTGGGAGGACAACTGGTACAGTCACGAGAGAAATCACTGTGGAGGTTCCTCAAAAGAGAGAAATAGTTCCACCATATGATACATTTGTACAATGCTTGGACATAATCCCCAAGGTTTGCATATGTTATTATAGATATACTTGCTTATGTATGTTCATTGCTGCTCTATTCAGATCAGCTAGAAAATAAGTAGTTGACATATCTTTCAACTGATGAATAAATAATGAATGAAATATTTACCTATAATGAGAAATGAAGATCACATCAATTGGTTATCAAATACCAAATGTTCAGCACTAAAAACATGTATATAAAAGTAATTATACCGAGAAGGTTATATCTATCATCCATCTCTATCAATCTACATATATATTTATATAGATAGATTGATAGCTACAGATATATATGGGGCTGTATATGGAAAGTAAGGTACAGTACATGTCACTATATTAATATTTATTATGTTTATAACATCTATATGACAATAAGTAATGAAAACTGAGACAATGAGTTTTAAAGGTAGTGAGGAAGGCTATATGTGAGGGTTTGGAGGGAGGAAAGAAATGAGTGAAATGACATAGTTACACTCTAATTTCCAGATAGAGAAAATGCAACACTAAAATTCACAGGTATGTAGATGAAGCTGGAAGTCAGAAGTAACCAACCCGCAGGACGTTAGAACTGTTCATGCTCACTCATATGTGGATGTGCTTTGTTCTTATACTGAGTTTCTTTTCTGATTACTCTTCCTAGCGTGTCTGTCCTTCATATACATTTAAAAATTCTACTTTCCCCATATATCCTGATATTCACTACACAGATTGTCAGTATCACAGTACAATGTAAATCATGCATCAGTGAATCAGATCAACCCATTTCTGGCCTATCTAAAAATTCTAAACATATACTTAAGCAAATTTTAAGAATAAAATATGGATCTGAGAATAGTATTCAAGGAACAATGTGAAGGAAACTAATCAAGGATTAGTATAAGTAGCACCATTGGTGTGTAACGGTGCTTTCCAAAAAGGAAATCTTATCCTAAGATTACAGCTTTACTTTTTGCTATCTAGAGAGATTACTAACCTGAGAGTGCCCCTATTTCACTATAATATAGTCACAATAATAGAGCTGGCTCTGCTTTTAAGGAAAAGAAAATGCCAAAGCCAATGTACAGACTTTTGTATTGGCACTTTCAAAGTGATGGTGTGTGTATATGTGTGTATGTGTTTTCATATGTGTGTGTGTGTGCGTGTGTGTGTGTATGCTTGTGCATATTTTTGTTTGTGGATGAGAGTCCTATCACAGATATCAG
Organism: Grammomys surdaster; assembly: GCF_004785775.1. Lineage (NCBI taxonomy): Eukaryota > Metazoa > Chordata > Mammalia > Rodentia > Muridae > Grammomys > Grammomys surdaster. Next base: position 16,961,039 of record NW_021604622.1, read on the forward strand.
AACCCCTATCAAACATTCAAGAAATGGCTTTAGAATATTCTAGAGTGTCTTTTTATATTTCTGGGAAACATGAGTTATAGTTTTCTTTTTCAGCTTGTGTATTCTATCACTTTATATTTTAGTTATCTGTGTCTACTGACCAGAACAAATAGAACAGCCTTACACATTTGATTACCCATCATATTTATTCTGTTTAACGTAATCCTACTTTTTTTTCTAATTTAAAAATATTTGGGTATCAATTTTCATTCTCCTTTTATAAGCAAAACTTTTCAAGTCATTAAACTCTTACATTTATCCATGTGAGTACACTCACACTTACCAGATCATGCTGTTACTGGATGATAAATTCTATTGTAAGAACAAGTGACAGCACTTCATCATCCACCATGCCTTATCTACCCCAAGTGGGAGAAGATATGCTTAGTCTTGCAGAGACATGGGGAGCTTAGATGAGTTGGTACTTAAGGGAAACTTCCAATTCTCAGAGGTGAAGAGGAATAGGGCACAGGAAAAGGGCTGTAAGGGGGAGGGGGCAGTGAGGGGAGACAGATCTGCAATCTGGATGTAAAGTGAATAAGTAAATAAATTAATGAACAGTATGTTTTATGATTACCTTCAAATTTTACCTTTCTAATATTCCTTATTATCAGTTCTTAGGAAGTAATTTATATTTATTTTATTATATAAAGGTCTTTGACCACAGGTGGCTTATAGAATTGATGCCATCATCTCCCATTTTTTTTTCTTGGTTATTTTATTTATTTACATTTCAAATGTTATCTCCCTTCCCAAACCCTCTATCCCCTCCTCCTTCACTCTGCCTCTTTGAGGGCACGCCCCCACCTACCCACCCATGCCAGGCCGCCTCACTTCCACCAATCCAGCCCTACAGAGGAAAATAGAAGGAAAACTCCAACACAAAGAGGGAAACTACACCCAAGAAAAGGCAAAAAAGTATTTTCACAACACATACAAAAGAAGAGAACCACACAAACATAATTTCCCCTCTCATTTTTTACTAATTTTCAACTTGTTTCCTGAGAGCAAGACATGTTTTTGCTCTCGTTGATCTTCTTCTCTGAGCTTCCTTCAACACGGTCAATGGACATTGCATGCTTCTAAGGGAAATCTGTGTTCATGGACTGCTTGCACGTTTGGATGGTCATTCACCAGCTGAGAAATGCAGTTTTTGCTGACTATGAGCAGAAAAAGCTGCAGAAATTTCTGATGAGGTTCTAATGTTCCTACTTGACTGACTATTAAGATAATTTAAGTCCATTATAGTTCTCAATTAACAATAACATGATAGGGAAATGGATGTGAAAGGAATTTTGTGAAAAAAAATGCAAGAAATGGTCAATAATTATGATCGTAATCACATTAGTAAAATGGACAGCATGAAACCTTAACATTCAGCTATTGCATAAGCAAGTTGAAAAAAATGTTATTACTCAAACTTGGCAAAGAAATAATTAGTATTTTACTTATTCTTCCCTAATGGTGTTGGGGAGCAACAGAGTAATCATGGTTTTTAAGAATTGTTCATAGATGTTTAACTGTAGTTACTATTGTTCATAATCTATACAAGTACAGTAGGCAGCCATCTGGGTATAGAACCATAAACTGAGTTTTCATTAAAGCACATATTTCAAAACCTTGTCAGCAACATTAGGATTCAGTGACTTGGAAGGGATTTGATCAATACACATACTATAGAAAAGAGTGTTGTGAACTGATGGAATGTGTTCACCACAAGGTTTTATTTACACAGAAACTCTGACACAGATCCTTAACAGCCAGGAATATGTCCAGGTTTTTAAAGTTCATATGGAAAAAAATGATAAATTTGTTTGCTATATGCTACTCTGTGCTACTGACCATTTTTTTTTCTTACCCACAGGCTCACAATAACTACTTTAATATATTTCCTGATAGGTCAGTGTTTAGTCATCTAGAAGTCCTAATTAATTCAATATTAATAAATGTAAAATATAACCTATGTAAACTGAAGTTATCAAAACTGATTTTAAGTATTCCTGTTGTTTTATAAATATTTAATTCTGGGCTCAGGATATTTCCTGGATGGTTAACCATTTACATCTGTCCACTCATTCTATTCCACTTTTGTTTGTCTCTCCAAATAACCCTGACTAATACAATAGATAATATTGTAGTAAAAATTTTACTTCTAAAGACATGTAGTATACAAAGCTATATAATTTGACATGTTGTTTGAACTCAAATGTTATGTTTTTACTACTGTACAAGGCTTCCTCTATGTATCAACTCTTAAGTGATATATCCACATGTATTAAGAACTATTTTTTTGACTTAAATCATGTGAACTAGCAAAATAATATTTTGTCTTGACCATTAAGAGATGGAGAAGCTAAATATAGATACAAAAACAAACAAACAAACAATATATCAGTGAACAACTGTCATTGCAGGGTGAAGCTGGAATTCCTTATATCACCAAATTCTCCATTTATTTACTGAATTTTAAAAGTATGACATATAAGTTATATATATATATATATATATATATATATATATATATA
>NW_021604622.1:16963702-16977094 GCF_004785775.1 Grammomys surdaster
ATAGATAGATAGATAGATAGATAGATAGACAGATAGACATCAATAAATGTAGAATTTGGCCTTTTAATTTATAAGTTAATAATACTATGACATTCTATCAAAATAATCCTTGTGGGTGTTTTTGTATTTTACATACACTGAATATATTATACTATGCTCATTAATTTCTCTTGTTATGTGGAAGAGAAAGACTATGTTTTAGGCATAATTGGTATCATAGGCCTTGCATGGCTCATCATAGATATCTTTCTTTGATTTTCTTGCACTATTATTGACCTATTTTAATTCGAAGTGGTACAATGAGTAAAGATCAGCTTTATTAGATAAATTGTAATAAAAAACTGAAGGTCAAATTTTATTTACTTTTGATAATTTCACACAAGAATATAATGTATTTTAAAAATAGTCATGCCTCACTCTTTGTGATTTCTCATCTCAGACTGCTCCTTTCAAATGCCTCCCAGTTTACCTCTATTTTTTTTTAAAAAAAGAATTGTCCCACTGATTCCAAATAGAGAACTCTTACCAATGGCCACAGCCCAGTGGCTATTAACCACCAATGGCTCCTCAGTTAGGGGTAAGGTCAGTCTCCCATCCATGTTGAAAGGTTGACTGGCTTGAGACTATGTAAGACTTCTGCACACAGCCAGAGTTCTTCTGAAACCATGAGTACCACAAACCCTGTAATGCCCACAGGAGACCATTTAACCAAGGCCGATTCACAGACCTGTCCATCTCCTCTGATGTTCTCTGAGCCTTAGGAGGAGGTAAAGTTATACTTTTCATCAGTACAGAATTTTATTCATATTCTTTCTACTTTCTAAAGATATATAAAATATAACTTTGGCTAAAGTAAATGGTACTTTTTTTTCAGTTTTTTCTCACACAAAAATCAAATCCTTTACTACATATTATTTGAAAACAAACTGCAACTCTTTGAGATGATTGATACGCTACATAGCTGGAAACGATCATCTTTTCATAACACATATCAACACAAAAAGCTATACACCTCAAACATATGCATTGGTCCATGTGGTAACCTCAATACAGACACTCAAGGATGAACAAGCTTGTCATCCTTGCTCTCTTGATTCCCCCCACTATTGAGTGACAAGAAGGAACACTAGATATATATCTTTTTTTACATTCTTGTTTCATTTGTATTTGAAAATATGATTCCTGAATTTTCACAGTAAAATTGAGCATGTAATGGCATCTAAAGTGACAATTTTCTGAGTTTCTCTTTAAAAATATTCTCCATTTAGGAATACGTTTTAATCTTTCCAGTCTCTGTAGGCTGACCAACATCAATCCTGCATTAAATGGCACTCTTTCACCAGCTAAAATATTTCTCATAACTCTCCCAAGGTAACACAGAAAGGGCTCAGTGGCAGAAATGCCCAGGCTTTCAATTTTTGACGTTAGCTCCATAGTAAATTCCATTGACTGATACACGGTCCAGTCTTTTAAACTAATCTTTGACATATAAACAAAAGGCTCGCCTCCGTACTACTCGCCCTTCTTCCAAGCACCATGTTCCCTATTAGTCCTTTTGCTGTCTTCTCTGTTCCCTGAAAACACCCATCATGCACTAGGTGGCCAACAGATCACCTTCAGGTTAGTGGGTAAGATGGCACAGGTTATGAACATCAAACTTTGAAAGTCACTTAGGTACACTGTATGTGGTATTGTGGAGTTTAGAGAGCATCAACAGCCCTTGATCTGAGAACAGAGTCATCTATATACATCCTCTTTTGATATATAGATGATATTTTAGGAATGGATTGCTTCTGTTGCAGTTTTCCACATGTGCCTGTTGACCCATATGATGTGTCTCAGATCCATTCAGTTATTATAGACTTAACAATGGAAAACCCCAAAAGGGAGGCCAGTAAAACCTTGTTTACTTTTCTACTACATCCCTGAAATTCTCAAGGCTGATGTCTGAGAAAACACAGTTGCAGCTAGGTGGCAAACATTCTATTTCAATCAACTAGAAAGGATGTAAGAAGCAGAGTTGGTCTTCTCCCGAGGATACTATAGTATACAATACTAAAATTAGACTACAAGACTTCTTTGGGACCAAAGGCTCAGCTTTGTATCCTTTTTACTAATCAGAACTACCTTTCCCTCATTCATCAGTGCCTCCCTTACAGAGCAAGAAATGAAGTTCATTCTGTTTTCAATATCCCTTTAAATGAGAAAAATGGATTGACATATAATTCTACTTTTATGTATATTTGTAGGTTTATCAGACATTAAAGTGAACATTATACAGACTGACCAGAGGCTATTTATATATTTATCTATATATGATACATCTACATGACACGTGTGTGTGTGTGTGTGTGTGTGTGAATGTGTGTACCAACAATTAGTTGGGAAAAAGAGTCCATGGATTTGATAGCAAGAAGGTATAATAGGAATGTATTAAGGAAAGAAATGTAAGAGTAGAATAGTATAAATATATTATAATCTTGAAATTTATAAAATATTATTTTAAAGTAAATTAAAGAAATCCCTCATTTGTATTTGGGAATCACAAGGGAGAGAATAAATAAAGCCTGAGAGAACGTTGGCTCATTATTCTGACACTGTTCTTCCTGTTCTACTTTTCCCCAACAGTTTAAATGTTGGTGACTTCCAAATTTTAATTGACTTCTTACATGTTTTGTAATGCAACTAAGCACTTCAACGTGCAGTTCTTTCACAAGAGGTAATTCAATTCCAGCAATGTTTCTGTTTGTTTCTTTCAAGATATCAACCCCCAAAACCAACTGAAATAGCTCTACTCTTCAGTACTCCCGTGAAATAAAGACAGCCAAATATATAAGGAGATGATTCTAAACACTCCCTCCGCTGCACTTTAAAAGAAAAACCACATACCTTATCTTCTCAAATGACCTTTCTCAAAGTAGAAAAAGACCAAATAAGAAGGTAATGTTACAAGTTAAGTAACCTTTGTCAAACTTTTACCATGATCTATGAATAATTGCCTGGGTATTTTACTGACTTTTCACACACATACAGGAATGCACGAACAGACACACACACACACACACACACACACACACACACACACCACAAGGTTTGAAGAAACGACTACTTTCTAAATTTGAAGAAATCTCTTGAGGGTGAGTTATGCTGTATGCTCTGTTCATCCACATCGGCAGCGTGAGTAAAATCCCAACCTTGATGCTAACACTCCCATTTGTTTTGTACGTTAGCAAATCTGCATCCTGTTGACACTCTTTTCAGCCTGAGTGATTTTCCTCTGGTAAAGCACTCAAACAGGGCTTTGGTAGTTTTAGCAACTATGTCTCCAAAGAAATGCTATTTTCTTGGTGTTGATAATGACTGAGAATCCCTTATGAGTGTTGATATCCCTGCCATGAGACCCCTGGAATAGTCATTTCATTTAGAAAAACACCCACACTTGTTTACTACGTTGCTTCAAGTGAGAGGCAGGATGATATTGATGGGTGAGTGTGCGTGACTTCCTGCTGGGAGAAAGTACTGAAGCTGCCTCAGCTGCTCACATCAATTTTGAAAACAGCCAGTCAGGCCTGAAATCCCTGTTATCATAAGCTGTGTACATTACAAAACGTTGTAATTTATTCAGGAGTCAGAAGAGGTGAGAAGTTCATGCTTGTCTTAGTGCCTTAGCTCTGGCACTACCAAGAGGCAAGGAAGGCACTGCAGTACAATTCATCTTCAGAAATATAATGCTGACCTCCAAGAGGAAGCTCCATCTAATATAAACCCTACACGCCTTGCGTACTTGGGTACGGTATGAAAGGGCATCTCTCAAGCTAAATCGCTGGACTTCCTCTGTACTAGGGATCGCTGATGAATGAGCCAGCAGTTGGATGTTTAGCAGGCTGTGACGACTTTGCACGGAAATATGAAAATTTATTATCAGCTTGCCACATCAACGCTTGCCCTGCCTGCCTTTTCTCTTTCCCTTCTGATGTATACTCCCACTCTGTCTGACAGTCATCCCTTGCTCTGGCCCCTACTTTCCCATCCCCCGCAGAGTACTGCTGGTCTAAATGGTCACCAAGTCCTAGCTGTCATTTTTAAAGAACACAAGATTTTTGTTTTGTTTATGTGTGTGTGTATGATTCTTATTAACCTTATTGCTTTCTGTGTGACCTTGTCTATGGGACAAAAAGGGTATTTGTGCAGCCCCAAAAGTATGTACGCTGGGGTGGGGGAGAAGGAAGCAAAAGGGGAAGGGAGTAGAGGGAGAGTCAGGGAGGAAGGAGGAGAGACTGTGAGAGCTGAGCATCAGGCCGACACGAGCTGCCAGCCAATCAGAGACGCGCTCGGGAGCTGCAGAGACCCAGGCTGGGAGCCTGGGGCTGGAGGTGCGCGGAGCCGAGCCTGGGCTCTCCCGAGGACCGCGAGCAGCAGTGCCCAGAGCTCTGAGAAAGTCCCCCATCCGCTTCTCATAAATTAAGTTCCTTTCCACCAGTTAGGGCAAGTCAGCCAAGGTAAGATTTCAATACATCACACTTTACTCTGTCGTGACATTAATATTTTTATACAATGGGGCTGCTTACCCAGTTCGGAGTGAAACAGCATTGGTGAAATCTTCCTCCTGGATGCTTTTCACAGGGTGCTGTGTGCTAATGGGAAAGTTGCAGCCAGCAGCCTTGCCGCTAGTATAAATTTGTATTTCTCATGCCGGAATGCTGGTCTAGAGCCTATGGAATGTGAAGCTTCCAATCCAGCTGGTTTTGTGTGTTCCGGGGCTGTGCGGTTCTGTGGATGTGCAGTTAACTGCTCTGTCCCTGAAGAAGTTGGAAGGGGACTCTGCCAGGCACATTTGAATACTGAGGGCATCCGATTAAGAGGCATTTATGCCAGTCTGGGAAAGTGAGATCAGCGTGGTGGGCAGCCTCAAACAGGGATGTTGCAACTGGATTTTCCATAGTGCTTTTTTAATTACGGTCTCTCTGGTATCCTGTAAAATTAAGACGTAGCTGCACACTGAAACTGCTGCAAGATGAACAATTTTGTCTTGGTTTGCTTTTGTTCTATTGGGTTTTGATAAATTTGATTTTTTTCCCTTTTTTATAAATCATTTTTTCTTCACAAAGGACTTTCATAGATGCTTATGAAAACCTAAGGTGAAACTTTTATGTTTTACCAAAGGCACAGTAATGATGGAGACAGAGAAGCCCGCAGGCTCCTGGAGCACTAGCTAGTTTATTTAGTGTCTCTGTGTGTTTGTTAACTCTCAGTCAGAGCCTTAACTTCCCAACCTTGGTCTGTTCTGAGTGTACATTCATCTCATTTTGTCTTTGTTTCCACATCTGAAAATCAAGGTAAATCGCTTCCTTCCTTGTATGTGAGTGTGCCGTGCATGTAGCTGTGTAGCCAAGCAAAGCTTTTCTATGTAACAGGTGAAAACAGAATTTTATTAGTTAGGGTTATCAAAATATCCTTACCCCAGGTCGGTTACATTGTCAAGATAAGTGATCCTGGTGGTTTCTCAATTGGAATTTGAGAAAAATGAAAATCTTAGGGGGAAAAAAAAACTATTGCGTTTTTTGGTTTGCTCGGGGGTTGGCATACCTGCTATGAGTCCAGACACAGATCAGAGAAAAAATTTGTGATGCAGCCAAAAAAACCTAACTGTATGCACTCCTTGTATTTTCTGACCTTTTTCTACCTCTCTGAGATCACCCACAGATGTTAAAAGCAGGAGGCTGTCCTTCTGCAATAACCATTCTCTGTCTGAGGGTATGATCTCCTCAGAGAAGGTATTCAGTCCTGAATTAAGAGTTTGAAATGCAGAGTAATCTTGGGCATACCTTGTGATGTGTGGGAGGAGGAAGAAGAATATAATACTATTCTGTAGCATTTTGGTCCAGCACCGATTATTATTGCAGTTTTGTTTTCAAGCTCCCTGTTCTATGTTTGATTCTATATTTACAGCCAGTGAATTAACCTAGCGTCCGTCACCCAATTCATTCACCCGACAAGGCATTCACTTAACAGACTTTGGTCAATAATTACTTTATGCACTGTAGTTCTACTGTTTTTCAACACAGATAGCTAACTTAAGAAAGCAAATAGGAAAAAAAAATGATACTAATAGCTCATATTGATTGCTGGCCTGAATACAGGGTTTCAAAAACAAAATGAGAGTAAGCTGTTTCAAATGCACCAGAAAGGTCCAGCAGAAGATAAACCAATAGCAAAGCAGAATACGGAAGTAGATGGAATGTGATAGGGAGCCCTACTTAAAACTGTGACTGGTGTATCCTGAATATAATTAGCTGTAGAAGTCACCAGCAGAGGCAACAGCATCTGATACCTGGATAGGCTTCAAATTGTAGAATTTGGTAATCATCATTCCTCTATGACTTTTGTCGAAATGGATATGGGAGGATGCGACTTAGTTTGCCATAATATGAAATTTTAAGCAAAGTGTGCTCAGTGTACTAAATATAGTGTGTTTGCTTTCATTGGATCATAGGAATACCATTGTTAGGCTTGGCAACTGTCTTGCTGGCACAATGAATAATAAACTGCATTCTTAAAAATATTTGTATCCTTTCTGAATTGTCTGATGGCTGGCTAAGTGTTAAAAACTATACCTTACATTTTTCTTCTAAACTCAGTGTCGTGACATGTAAACACGCATGTACACTTTAGCACACTGAAAATATTGGAGATAAACATTCATTTACGCTGAATAAGTTGATTGATGCAGTATAGTCCTTTGAGAACTATCAAGATTTTGATGTAAACATAGTGGCTATTATATTCTTTTTCTTCTTTTTTCTTTTTTTCTTTTTCTTTTTTTTTACTTACTAAAGACAATACCACAGCAAACTTTTCAATTTGCTTAAGTCTGTATCTACTTTCAGGTGTTCATGCCTAAAGACTGGGTTAGGGCTTCTGGGTGTTGGTTCTATTGATATTTGGATGTTATTTCTTGCTAAGGTAGTTGCCCTGAGCTTTTCAGTCAGCGTAGCAATGTCTTTGATCTCTAAACATTAAATTCAAGGATCATTTTGCTAAAGGTTAGGCAACCAAAAGTAGCAGCTCCTTATATTGTTAACTTTACTCCGGGATGTGGTGGAAAACATCACTCTCTCTTGGTGAACTACTGCATTTACAAGTAGTGAAGGTTTTGTTTACAAAATGGACATAAGTATGCCGGTGAAGTAGACAACTATCTGTGGGTATTACTTTCTGGGCTCTGCCCATGGATTATCTTCTTGCTTTGAAAATGAATGGATTTCAATTGTACATTTTCAATAGGTCTTACCACATTATTGCAAAACTCTGTAATGATGCCATCACTATTTTTTTCTGTGAATCGAAAGTCTGACACTATAAAATACACGCCAAAGTACAATGGGGGTGGAGAAGAACACCAACAAAATAGTTGATATGTTGGGCTTACAATAACTGTATTTTAACAAAATGACCCATTAACAAAATAATATATACATGGAACTATGAGTTTTTCTGCTTTACATTTTCATTGCTTGGGAAGTAATATTCAGTATGTGTGCATTTAGAAAATGCACAGTCTAGGATTTCTAGATGCTTGGTATACCTTTGACATTCTAACCACTGGGGGTAATAGGATAGTACTTTTGTTTAAAATGAGAGTTTTTTTTATTGGTTGCTAGGATAGTACTGAGTCCTAAGATTTGAAGGGGTAGGCGGAACAGAACTTGGATACAGACAGGAAGCAAACAAACTATTTGTCAACATATGTTCTTTCCATTTGCAACAGGAGCAGTGGTGGAGCACACATCAAACATACTAAACGATATGGTTGGTTGTATTTGTAAAGATCAATTTGTAAAGATCAATTGTTGCTTAAATTATCATAGAATCAGTGCCTCTTGTGATCTGTTTGCTTAATATTGACTCAGGATGCTGTCTTCAAGCTCTATGATGAATAAAATTCATCCACAAGTATGGTTAGTAGTTTCTCTTCAAATGTAGCTTGTAAAGCACAACTTCTATATGAAGTCTGTAATTTGGAGCTGCAGATACATTTCCACTTGTTTTGTATTTGTGCTCTCTTATAAATTACATTCAGAACGGCCTATGAAGAATTATAAAATATCCATAGATGAGATGACATTTACTCCTCAAAGGAAACTGTTGAAAACGTAGGAGAAAGATCACTGTATAAGAATGAATGTTTGGATTTGGGTCTCAAAAAGCCTTATGAAAATGTGGAGCCAGTGTAGAGGCTGCTTATAATATTAGCTCTTAGATATAGAGATAGAGGATATAGTTAATCTAACCAAAATTTGCAAGATGCAGATCTAGTGAGAGACCATTTCTCAGTGTGTAAATTGGAGAGGAAATGAGGAAAACACCTAGTATCAACTTTCAAGTCTCCACACCCATGAGTGTGCACATGCTTGCACACTTGCACACATATATGTCCCCATATACAGACAAACTTGCACATACACATTCAACTATACTACACACACACAGGAAAAGCTTTCATTGCTAAATCAGATATTCTCTGGATTATTCTTGAAAGGATAGATTAATATAGCTATACATAAATAATTATAAATTTAAGTTATATATATATATATATATATATATAAATTACTGAAAGCCCTGAGTTCCTTTACAACAATAGACATTATATATGACTATTTTATTTAACTTTTTTTTTACTTTTGAGTTTATAGTATAATTATATTTTTCCCTGCCCTTGCTTGATTCAAGAAACCATATGTACTTCACCAACACTCCCTACAAATACATGGCTTCTTGATACAATGCTGTTGCATGCATATTGCATATGCATATTAAGATTAAATGCATATAATCCATATAATGTTAATTGTATATATATCTTCAAGGCTAACCATTTGTTACTGGACAAAGAGTTATTGTGCTCTTCCCTTGGGAAAAACACCACTCTTTTCCAAAATTTAAAGTTACCTATAGTTCTTTGTTTAGAATTGAAGCTCATGGACTTTTCTCATCCAATCTGTCATGATCATTGGGGTCATCTTTCTTGGAAATGTTTGAGCATCATGATGCTAGGACTTATCAGTATAGCTCATAACATTACTAGAGGACATGATCTCACAGGAAATTCATGATCTACTCTCCCTTACAATTTTTCTTCTTTCTCCCTGCAATGTCTCCTGATGCAGTAATGTTTTGTAGATGTATATATTGGTTCAGAGCTCCACAATTCTGTATATTGATTTATATGTTTTTCTATATTAGTCATCGTCTGTTGCAAAATGAAGTTTCCTTGATGAGACATCAAGACTACAGTTACTTTTAGATACAAGGACAAATATTTATATTTGTTAAGGTATATGCTGGTTTAATAAATGGGTGGTTGTAAATTTCTTGCCAATTACCATGACTTCATGATACATTACATAGTTATGTTTCTAGTACCAGGAATGTTTTTCCTCTTGTTGAGGAGCTCTTAGGACCAATTAAGAATCTCTTGCTTACTGCCAATGTATATTTGACACTATTGTACACTTAAGGGTTATCTTATCATGCTGATTGTTGATGTTGCTCAAGAGCATTATAAGTTGCTAGAACTCTTCTTTGGCTGCCTCCTTTGGAATATATCATGGTGCTTTTAGATTTCATGAAACTACTCCTCTGGCAGGGGCCTGCATATGAGTTCTAGCTCAGGGGATTTAACTTTCATCTCTGATGGATAAAGAAGTGCAACAACGATAGATTGTACAATGAGAGTATATTTGGCCATTTCTGGCCAACAAATCAAAAAAGGGCTAACACCCCAATATATATGATTTTGGTTCAAAATTGGAGACATGTAGTAGCTAACAGTTTTGTTTTCTCATTGTTAGAGTAGCTTTAGATTGGTGGATATATCTAATACCTTTATTAGCAGATACTTTTATTCCTCCATATTATTAGATACTTATATTATCAATCTTTACCAAAGTACCTATTAAAATATTTTACTGGATATTAAATTAAATGGCATTAAAGATAAATAATGTAATATGTCTATCAGTGCTGAATGTTTTGGTTTATTCTGTGTATGAACTAGGAACAAGAAAATGAGGACGTGACCATCCAGGTAGAATGACTGTAGAAATAACCATTGTTCTGCTCTCTCCTAGTATGCACAGATATTGCCTCTGTGAAAAGAAAGTTGTGGTGTGTAGATTTCTGCATTGCTAAGCTACAATAATTTAGGAAAGTTCTTGGTAAAAATGTCAAATTGAATAATGTATGATGATCCAAAATATCCAATCAAACTGTTTATTAAAATACATATGAGATCATTTTCCATAATAAGATTGGTAATTCAAGATTATACCTATGCCTTGCAAAAGATTCAGTCAATGAAACTTAGGTTTAAAAAATAAAGAATTTTTCAGTTTTCCTGCTTTGACAAGTAGAGAGGAATTAAACAGTCATTTCACTTATAAGTGGAAGTAATTTCAAATCACTTTTGAAAGTTTGAACTAATTTATGGTGATATGTCTCTCTTAAGAAATTCAATTTGAAGATGTTGAAAGTTTACTCGGTACAATTGTTCTCAGTATACCTGATACAACATTATTTTAAATAAATATAGATATCAAAGTTTGAACACAATGACATCGATTTCTTATAAATATTCCTGATGCTATTTAACCATTTGACCTGTTAATGATGAACACTGAACACAAAATAAAATGGATATGATGAAATCATTACTAACATTTTATTATAGGTAGAAATGGAATTGTTTTACTAACTTAAAAAAAAAACCCACAATGCACTACATCTACAAGGAAAACTACCTTCCATTATATGCAGGTTCTAGAGCCAGTCATGGTGCTTCATCCTTGTAATCAGAGCATCCTAGAGCCTTACACAGGTGGATTGCTATGAAATCATTGTGAATCTCTACCACAGAGTGATGCTCTTCATAAAACACAAAATAAAACTCCAAAACCCTAATAGAACACCAATACCTAAGAAACAACCAAACACTTGTCCCAAAAAAAATTTAAAAATCAAGCCAAAATATAAAAGAGAGGTGACAACATGAACAAAGCTAATTTAGTAGTTCGAATAAATGTCATTAATGATAAATATATAAAAATTTAAAATAGTAATTTACACTTAATACATATTTTATTTATTGTGATCTAAATAGCATGTCAACAAAAACATGTTGGGCTAACAAATGAATGAAAACAATTATGTTTCTTCTCTCAATCCAACTTTATTAATTAGTTTTACATTTTAAGCATATGCAATTAACTGGGCTTGCTCTGGTAAATATGACACAATTTTAATGTATAATGACAGTATACAAAATGACAACTTGATCGTTTGGGTTTTTGTTTTACCGAATATTTTGTTCTTGGGTGGTTGCTTCTTTTAAGTTGTGCATAGTTGAAGAATCCTATAAGATAAAGATTGACAGGAGAACAAGATTCCAAACACTTACAATTTTCTATTTTGTTGACTAATTTCATCCTGAAGAAATTAACTATGTTTCGAGAAACAAAGCCAATCCTAGTATATATTGACTTATATTTTATTATGCAACGTATTAAGTTTTAAAATTATATCCCTTGTGAAATAAAGTGAGGTCTAATGAGAGTTGTTGTAAAGAAGACTGTAATGAGAATTTTGCAGAGTGTCTAGTAAAAATACATTAAGAGGAAGGTATAACAGTGATATGGGAACACATGTTTAAAGAGTTAGATGGTGGTTTGGTATTTTAACTACTATGGCTAGGAAGACTTGCTGAGAATAATACTTTTTAAAAAGTCTAGGGAGAACTGTGACTATGAATAATGGTAATTTTTTACCAAGCAACAGTCCAGGAAGAGTAAGAAATGCAAAATTCCTCTGGGGAAAGAACACCTGCTATGCTGAAAGTTCAGACAGGACAGCAGAGGCTGATGATACAGCCATAGATATAAAGAATGAAAGCGTCTTCAAAGCTAATACATTAAAATCTTAATTCCTAAAGAAGAAAAAAACCATGGAGAAACAGGATGGGATGTGAGGATTTATGGTCCCATGGGCCACATCTATGAATATGTTAAGGTCCTCATTTGAGGTTTATATGGTGTCATGGCACAAATTTATAATCTCAAAATTGGGAGGGTGAGATAGGACAGTGTGTTTGAGGACAGCCTGGACTATATACTGAAATCTTGTCTCAAAGGGAACAGATAAAATAAACAAGTCTAAAAAAGAAAAATGAAATCACAACAAAGCAAGCATTCCATAATTGGTTTCTCTCTCTCTCCTCCTGGAGCCAAACCTTAGATGCTCACATCTCTTAACTTAGATGAAATGTGTTTCTTTTTTTCCCCATTGAGACATTTGGTTATAGATGAATGAAAGAATCTCAGATCATAAAATGAGATACAGTTAAACAGTCACAGAAACCACAAGTGCTGGTATGGAAGATAAGTGTGAGGATTTTAGACTTTTCTTAGGGCAGTTGAGATAGCAGTGAAAGGAAGGCTTGGAACAGAAAAGTGACATTATCTGTCATACATTTCACCAATAAACTCTGAAGACTCTGCCAAAGTTAGCCTGTAGAAGAACAAGGACAAAAACAAGAAGCAAGTGACAGATACATGGTGATTTCTGAGATGAAATGATGGTACCTAACAGTCCTGTGACAATGTAAAAACAGAGAAATGATGGATTCTCTATTTATACAAATAACATAGCTGGCTTGGATTGTTGTATAAAAAGGGATATACAAGTGAAGTTGGAGAAGAGACTAACAAGAAAAATATCATGTCCTGAGCAAGAAAAATGTAACTAATATAATATCGAGGACATTCAAGTTTTACATTAAGAAGAGAAAGGAGAGAGGAAGCAAAGACTGACTATAAATTAAAATGTGAAATATTTAAGATGGGATCCTGTGTGTTCTCTGAAGGCAAAAACACATGGAGCACAGAAGAGCTGTATGCACAGGCACTGAATGGGAAGTTACGGGTAGGAGAATGCAGTTAAAAGGAAGAATGGGAATGTAGAAGAAAAAAATGTAAAGCACAAGGTCAAATATGGGGAAAAACAAAGAAACCTGGGGAAATGAGCACACAGAATGTAGGAAGACAGTCAGGAGCTTAATCAAGTGGGATGATGTGTCATTAGGTTATAGAGACTTGTGGGAAATTCACACCGTGAACTCTGAGCACTTCACTTCCCAGTCCTCTCAGGTCTGCCCCCAAACCTTTTGATCTGCCCTCCCTGCCCTCCTCACAATAAGACAAAGAAGGAAGAGGAGGAGGAGCAAAAGAAGGAGGAAGGGAGAAAAAGAGGGAAGGAGAGTGGAATGGAAGGAGGGAGGGAGGAAAGACGAAAGGAAGGAAGGAAGGAAGGAAGGAAGGAAGGAAGGAAGGAAGGAAG
>NW_021604622.1:16977104-16990382 GCF_004785775.1 Grammomys surdaster
AAGGAAGGAAGGAAGGAAGGAAGGAAGGAAGGAAGGAAGGAAGGAAGGAAGGAAGGAAGGAAAGGGAAAAAAAAGCAAGTCCAATTTGTGTTGCCCATATATTCAAAGGAACAAGGTCAAACTACAGCCCTTTAAAAAAAAAAAAAGTGAGTCTGATCCCATGCGCACCCCTGGCAGAAGCCATCAACTGTGGAGAGCTGCACTTCAGCATTCTTATTACAATTTTTAAGAGTTCTCTTTGATAGCTTTTAGTTTAGGCTGTTACTTTTTTGGGTGGAGGGGCCAGCATAGAGTTTGTCACTGAAGGCTCTTATCTGTGTATTAACAATCAATACTAGTCATCAATATTAGTCATCAATACTGTGGAAAATGTAGGTTCCTTGTCCTTTACAGTCAGCAGGAGCATGGGCCATGGACTTACACATGGTATCTGAAGATGTCAGCACAGACCATGGAAATCTACAGTCTCCAGAATCAGCATGTGCCATGGACCTCAGTAAGGTCTCTAGTGGCCATTCAAAAGGACTCTCTGCTGCTACAGGGTGCATGGACACCATCACAGGTCTCACAGGACCACACAGACATAAGGCATCACCATGATCTCAGGTGGTAGGGCAGGCCACTCAGATCATGGGTTGCAAAGCTCGTGGATATCAGTGTGGATTCAAGTGGCAGCACAAAAGGTGGACATTTGTATGACACTAGGTAGCAACAGGGGCCACAAACATCGACACAGAACACACATGCAGTTGGACCACTGACCCAGACAACACCATGGCCTCAGGTGGCAGTGCAGGCCACTCATATTTTTGTTAAGATTATTATTTTAGCTTTTAAATTTTTTTATGTAGATGCACAGTTCACAAAAAGAAATTTTAAATTTTCAGTCTAGATGCTATACCCTCATATATTAGAAACCAAATAAAAAGTCTACTTCTGAAGAAAAAAATGTAACATGAATACAATAAATCTCACTCATCTCGATAAAATAATCACTTATGGAAACTAGGCAAAGAAGGCAGTGGAGAAACCAGGACATATGGTGCCCATTATTCCTAGCTTTCAGAGCAAATACAGAGCAAACTGCTAAACTGTGTGGCTTCAAACCATTCAATTATATTCTGGGTAGAGAAGATGTTTTTCAGGAAGAGATTCTTATAGAAAATCTTGAATCTTTGAAAAGGGAATGTCCATATAAATGAAAACATATATTCAACAGTGACATTTATCAGCCATTTATCAGATTTTCTTTCTTTCTTTCTCTCTCTCTCTTTTATTTTTTTGTTTTGTATTTTTCAATGTTCTATTCTAGAGCTTAATCATTAGTGGACATTTGTTGGACGGTGGAATCTACAGTCAGGAAAGTACTTGCTTTGAATTGTTAGAACATGAGTTTGATTTCCAGAAACCCCCTCCTCAGAGAGAGAGAGAGAGAGAGAGAGAGAGAGAGAGAGAGAGAGATTGAGGTGTAGTTACATAGCTAGAATGCATCTATAATATCTGTAATGAATGCAGAGATACTGGAGAGACGTCAACCATAAACTTGAGGCTTGATGGTCAGCCAGCCTTGTCTATTTACTAGATTTCATACCAGTTAGAGACCTTTATCTAAACATGAGAACTATAGTAGAATGCTGTCCAAAAAATGACAGTAAAGTTGTTTTCAGACCACCATAAATACATTCATCCTGAGACATTCAGATATATCCACAAACAGAGACAAAATTTGAGTCTATTGTCAAAAGTTGAGTCTATTGTGAAATTGTACAAACAGCAAGGGAGGGTTTCTGTTCTCATGAATAAATTAAATATACTCCAAAATGAGCTTGCAAGAGTAAATTCAGTCTACTGCTCTTCTGTTTGATGGTCCAGATCCAGAAAGCCCTTATCAAACCCAGCACCTGGATCTTGAACTTACCAGTATCCAGAACAGTGAGAACATAAATCCCTGCCCTCTGCAGATTTTCCATTCTTATGTACCCTGCCAGAGCAGCACAGAGGAAGTACAAAAAGATGCTAAGAACATTTTACATTGAATGAAGAACTCATTGCTTTAATTTAAAAATAATTTACTCAAATGACTTAGTACAGTTTTTTATTTAATTATCTATATTGTGATATTTTAAATTAAATATAAATACTTTTATTATACAGGAATGGATATATTTAGATCAGACCAGCCTGGAAATCATAAAGATCTGACTGCCTCTCCCTCCTTAATGCTGGCGTTAAAAGTCATTGCCCTCATCCTGACACCAAGGAATAGTTTTGAGACATACTTGTACTTTCTTGAGTATGTGGGCCTTGAATTGATAGTGCTATATTCTGAGCCACTCTAGTGATAGGTTGACAAACATGTGACATGCATATCTCTGGAAAGGTTTTTTTTTTCTTTTGATGTCAAATAAAACATTGAAGTCCGTAGAAACTGTTACTTCCTGTGGATGTAGGTGTATGTGTTGTTTATTTAATGTAGGATTTGTCTTTTAATATACATAGCGTGGTGCTTCTTAATTTTTGAAGTTTGTATATGACTAGGCTATGCCGTGACATTTATCTCACTTAGTGTTAACTATTTGAAATTTTTAATTCAACAATGAACATAATGAAAAAACATCTGCATCAGTTATGAAAACTTTCCTCCCTTAATATTCTGATTAAGATGGTGAACATTTAACATCCCAATTCTCCATATGATTTATGCGTAGACATTGAAAAGCCGGAGAAACCATTAAGAACTGAGATGTAAATCTGCAGTTTCAGCAGCAAGGGGGAAAATGACTGTAGTTGTAAAAGTGATATTTATGCAAATTCACAAGGTTACTAGGCTACAAGAATATTCCATGACATTCATAGCAAATTTAAAGATTCTTTCATAAAGTATTAGATACACATAAACACCAACACTACCATCAAATATCATAGGATATCATAAGCCCACTCTTATTTCTTTTATCCTTTTTTTTTGTTTTGTGATGGTGTGTGTGTGTTTGTATGTGTGTATTTGTGTGTGTGTATTTGTGTGTGTGTATTTGTGTGTGTGTGTATTTGTGTGTGGTGTGTGTGTGTGTGTATTGGCCATATGCGCGTGGAAGCAAGTTTAACAAGTGTTTTCCTCACTTACTATTCCTTATATTTTGAGACAGGACCTTGCAATGACCCCGAAACTGGCTGGTTCAGCTAGGCTTTTTACTGCTTTTCTGTGACAAGATTACAGACAAACAGCCCTTTAAGTGATGCTGTTTCTGAAATTGAGAATTATTAAATGAAATGCAGCAATACTTTTAACAATAAATGTTATGTGTTGTTTGTGTGGGACTGTGTGGAGTTCAATGTGGTAGCTTACTATTGATCCCTGTAATTATATTCTGTTTTAGAAAAGGAAGAATACGTTCACTAATTAGAGAACATAAAGCAGTGGGTGATGTGAAGTCAGTAAGTGTGATGTGGTCACAAGTGTCTTCAACGGTAAATCATGAAGTCAGAAAGAGGCCATGTAGGAAGAGGGGGATCAGCTGTTGCTAATTTGGAGAATGGAAAAAGAGGGCCAATCACCAGTCACCTAGGGTACACTCTGTAAAATGAAAGAAGAAGAAGAAGAAGGAGAAGGAGGAGGAGGAGGAGGAGGAGGAGGAGGAGGAGGAGGAGGAGTTGCAGTTCAGATCCCTGCAGTGCCACAAATACACTAGCATTGATGTGAGCTAAGTTAGACCTCATGTCAACAATTAATAAATAACCATGTGTTGATCTGGACCTATAAGTTTCCATTTTCATGTAGCAACAGGGAAATATTAGTGTGATATACGTTACTTGCCAGGTATATTAAAGAACACATTCCATAAATATAATGAGAAAAACAGAATCTGTAATGAATTTGTAACATGTAACGAGTACAGTAACCTATACTTGTATTATTGTGGCAGAATAAATTGATGGAAACTCACTATACCAACATAAAGAACACTGGCACCTTGAAAAATAGCAGGCTTCTCAAATAAAATAAAACTTAATTTTCATCAAGGAAAGAAAGTAATTTATTCTGCCTAATGTAAATTTACATGTTGAATATTTATATTGTTAAAACAGCAGTGTGACTGACTATCCTGTGCGATAGCAAATTCCAGCAAAGACAGAGAAAGCAAATACAGGGGAAAATGTCAGTCTTCTCTATGCTGATTTTAGATGCTCTTGCAAGGAATGGGAATAAATACACAACCGAGTCTGTGTGGACACACCAAAGTGCTCATTCAAACGCTGAAACACAAATCACAGACGCTGTGCAAATGATTCAAGATTTTAGGTAGTCACTTCTGCCACATGCAGAACTTGTGGAAGCAACAGGCAGTGATGATTATACGAGCAGCTCTCTGTCGTCACATGCCGTTGCTGCAATCTCTACCATACCAGAACTAGCTGTTAATTTTTTCTATTACTTACTTTTCTGATCTAGTGTTTCATCGTATTAGGCCCTTGTGTGACAAGTGTTCATTGTAACAGACTAAATAATAAGGTGGTTGTGTGGCTTTTCTGGGGTAATATACAGAAATGTTTGCCCAGAGCAACCAAAGTGAGGTTTTCATTGAAGTTGAGCAAAGGAGTTTATTTGGGATTACTTTCAGTAAAACAGGTGATGTGGTGAGCTGATATGTTTCAAATGTCCAACATAGAACAAACAGGTATTTTCCAAAAATTAGCATAACCTCCTTTTCAAGTTATCTGCTTAGTTAAAATATCTATACATTGCCCCTTTTTGCTCCTTCTAGAATTTGAATTTGTGATAAAATATTATATATATATATATATGTGTGTGTGTGTGTGTGTGTGTGTGTTTGTGTGTTATATAAAATGTTATATATTTGTGTGTGTGTATTATATTCATACAGGTGCACATTGACAGATATAATTGGAAAAGTTCCATTCAACTTTAACTTACTAAAAAACAAATGGGTTTTGTTTGTTTTGACCCCACAGAATGTGCCTTTTTGTAATATTAATTAAATGACTGGGGGGCTGGAGAGATGGCTCAGTGATTAGGAGCACTGGATGTTTTTCCAGAGGTCCTTAGTTCAATTCCCAGCAACCACATTGTGGCTCACAACCATCTGTAATCAAATCCGATGCCCTCTTCTGGTGTGTGTCTGAAGACAGCTACAGTGTACTCATATACAGAAAATAAATAAATAAATTCTTTAGAAAAAATTAAATGATCGATGCCACCAAAACAATATATCAGTCTGGTGTTTTAATATTTCCTCAGTTCATTTTATGATTATCTTTAGTCTCTGTGCCGGCATCTTCTCAAACTAGTACCTCTGGGTTTATGCACATTTATTTCTATGACTTTCTTGCTTACTGTGTATTAGAGTTGTTTCGGTGACAGTGTTTTAAGAAACACTCTCTCTGGCATTCGTCTTTCTCACAGACTTTCTGATCTTCCTAATCTTCTTTGCTCATCATAAACTTTCTTCCTGCTGAACTATACTATCCTATAAGACTCTGGGATAATATACTAGACTGACATAGGCATATATCCTTCTGATCCTTTGAAACTGCTCCATAGAAAATGATGTCTCCACTACCTAAATCTTGCAGATAAGTATCATCCTTTAAAAAAAAATCATGATTATCACTTACTAGAACTTGATACTGAGTTATCAGGTGAAATATCACAAACTAACATTTTAGTATGTCGATGTCTTCAGTGACAGAGTCAAAAGTTGACAGTCAGAGAGCATGAGATGCCATAATATAATAGATCTCCACCCTTATTTTTACTATGGTCGAATAGATGGTGAAAATCTTGGGGAATTTTATGTTCTCCATGCTATCTAAAAAGTTTTTTCAGTAAGCTGTCATTTACATTTATGATACAAAATCATTTGCTTCAATATTTTTAGCAGAAATTATGAAAGTTCCATCAAGACAAATTAACTTTGAGCCATCGAGTGTGCACACAAGAAACTAAAAAGAGACAGTTTTAAAACTAGAAGACTCAGATATCTGTGGATATTCATGGTGTGCCAAGGCAGCGACATAACCATCTTTTGGGTCATCTAAGCTCAATGGCTTCAAAAGCATCCTTTGAGTTACTGACTAAAATGTGCATCAGGCATAGCTTGTTTCTCAGAGGAAGCTTTGCAGGCAGATGTCATGTGCATGCAGAAAGGTATTTTTAACACTCACATTTAGTATTGCCATCGTGGAAGTGCTGACTCTTACGAGTGTAAAATTGTGGCTTTCAGACAGAAGTAAACTAGGACACCCTGTCAGCATCCTGGAAGTGATGCCCATTCTTTCTCTGTAGGAAATGCCAAACATTTAAAGTAAAAAGAAAACACATTAGCGCAATGAAAAGGCTGCATCGTCCCAATCAATACACTTTGTAAGAATGGGTAATTCTTAGATAATAGACTTTATGTGCCAACTTATTACCAGTCTTGAGAAAATATAGTTTGTAAAAAAAATTTGACTTTCTAAAATACTTAAATAAGAATTGCTTCAAATAATGTTGTCTTTAATTGGTATTGATCCTTCTGCCCTGCTGTGTGTTCAACCCAGAACTTACACCATGGAAAATACAAACAGATGCTTGTCCTGAAGCACAACCATCTGACATACTCCAAAAACTGATTGTCATCATTAAATGATCATCTTTTCCCAAAAAAATCCATCCTTAATAAATTCATAAAAAGTAAGATGCTGAGAAAAATGATACTGTGTGAAACATTAAAATAATATTTTTGACAAGAAATTATTGTCTTACAAGGTTTTTCTGTTCTTTTATGGTGACATGATATACTGACAACAACAGAGATAAAAAATTGTTTGTAATTATACATTTGATACATAGAACACTCGGATTTAAATGTATCCATCTACCCAATTTTATACTTACATATTATAGTTGTTTCTTTGCAATGTACTTGAATAGACAGTGATCCTTGTTAACTCCCAGTGTTTTTTGAAACAGAAGCCATGAGTTTGAAAGAGAATAAAAAGGTGTGTATGGGAGGGTTTGTATGGATGAGATGTAAGGTAGAAATGTTATAATCTCAAAAAAAAATTAAATTAATTTAAGAAATTAGTTTAAAATTGTCAGAGGACAGGAGGGAGATAATGACTGGACTGTAAAACAAAAGATTAAACAATAAATAATAAATTAATTAATAATACAATAATAATTTTATTTAAAGGGGAAAAAAAGAACCTCTTGTTACAGGAAGTTTTGCTTCCAGGATGACTGTTCTTCAGGTCTCCAAGGTGTTAATCTCATTCCAATTCTCATGTCTTTCTCTTCCCCCATAACAACTATTATTGTCAACCTCTCCTCAGCTAGGAGGAAACTATTGTGAGCCCTCCACTGTCAATGCTTTAATTACGTCTATCTGGCTCTTGTCCAGGTCTACACAACTCTGCCATGTCTGGAAATCACTGTACTCTGGCAGTACTCAATAACCTCTTACATTTAAAACCTTTCTCCTCCCTCTTGAAGAATGACTCCTAAGCCTTGTGGCAGGGCAAAGGTGAAATTAAATGTTCCGTTTATTTTTGAATGTCCCACAGACACTGATTCTCTACACTTTAAAATATTTAGTCTACATCAGTCTTCATCAACTGCAAAGGAAGAGTATATAATGAGAGTTTTAAGCTCCACTAATCAATAGGTAAAAGAATAAGTATTTAGAGGGCAGTTTATTACTAAATCCCTTAAGAGAATCATATTAGGAGATGCTCCACTGGTACCTACTATGTACCCAGGCAGTGGATTTTGTTTTCCCAGTTAACAGTAACAAGCAGGGGCACAAGGTAGTGTTCTATGCCTTACTTCAAACTAGAAAGCAGTCGGTTGCCCCAACAACATACATGTCAGTATAACTCCAATGGATGCTTGCCAGTCTGCCATTGTTTTTCATGGCGTTTTAAAACTTTCAATTACATATTTCCCCAAGCACTGTGCATAACACCTTTTAGCAGTAAGAAAACTAGCCAATAGGTATAAACCTTGCAAGTCAGAGCCAGTTGAATTTCTTCATGTTCTAAGACTCAAATAAGTGGTGTCTGTAGAAATTGGATCTTACTGTCACATTCTGGAAGTTAACCCAGAGTGACAACAATAACCTTTGTAGATTTGGTGGGGCTAAGCAAAGTAGTTCACACTTTCCACAGTGCTTTGCATTTGTTAGCCTATGGTGTCTGAAATAAGCATTGCTTCATTGTAAAGAGTTATTCCATTAATTAGGAAGCTTATGAATTATTAAATTTCTTCATGGCTATTTCTAAGTTCTTTTCTAAGGATAAATATACATCCTTATATTTTCTCTTTTGTGCACTGAGAAAAACATGTTTCTTGAACCAGCAGGACCTTTTGTAGAAGTATGAAATTTAGAGTAACTACCAAGTTGTTTTGATGGCTATCAATATTTACATATTCATAGACAAGTTGCTTAGTTTTATCAGCAACATATGGAAACAGATGGAAATGATAGAAAATTTTAATTTTCAAGTATAAAACTCAATTTAAAATGAAGAAAACACACAGAGTAAAACCAAACCAATCTTAATTTGTATATTCTAGACAATGGATTTGCTTGTATTTAGATTTTAATACATACTATCAAGATCAGCATGATTCCATGTATAACGGAATGCTAAGACAGCATTTATATTTCTCTTCTGAACTTTTTCTAAATTTATAATTTCCATCAAAATATTTTGTAGATAGAAATCATATGTGTGATAATAACTTCTAATTTAGTAAATGTAGTCTTTTCTAGTTGGCTCGCAACCCTTCTGTAGTATTTATTCTCACATTTACCTGTTATTATTGTTTCTTGAACTATGTCATATTTTAGAATAATATAAAATTCTGAAACTTTGGGACAAGTAAATATTGTTGCTTTAGTGGATGTATTATAAAACCAATATATATTTTATTAATTACTTTGCAATCAGAATACCTTTTCCCCATGGTTTGAAGTTTGGTGTAATATATAATCAAAAAGATTTTAGTTCTGGGCAATATATGTTTCTTTTATTTTTTTTTCATTCTAAAATAAAATACTCTGAAATAACTTAAAAAGGCTCACCAGAAGTAATAATTAGATGAATTATATTATTCAGTTATTATTTGTTGTATGCTAGTTTATAAATAACTCTAGTACTTAATAACTTTCAGTTTACTAATGGAAAGAAGAGTTTGTTTAAATATCTAAGAGTTTTGTGTCATTTCCAATGGTCAGTTTTTCTATTAGAATCTTTTTTTGCTGAATCCTCTACATTTTATTATTCAGTAGCACAGATATATTATTACTTCTGACTGATATGAAAAACTTTCCAATACATCATTACTTATGCTTTAGCTATAATATGAAGAAATTCAAGACTATAAAATTATACAGGTAATAACATTAAAATATAATTAACATTTAAAAAATTTTATCCAGCTTCACACTTCTTTAATCTCCTGTCAGGTTTCCATAATTTTAGTTATTAAAGATAAGAAGCTATCTAGTATCTGTGAAATTATGATATTTTCATTTTGGAGCAAAGGCATTATTGGATACATTATTAACAGAATTGAATAAATAACCTGTACTGAACCACTGTACAGAAATACGCATACAATATATTTAAGGATTAGTAGACTCCACTAATGTACCAAATTTCTAAAATTGATCTTTCTCCTGTAGTTTCGCAGTATCTAAAACCATATTCCTCCTAATAAATAAATGAATTTAGACTCCTAGACAGAAAGTTTAAAGTCACACCACAGTGGCAGAGAGGGCTCAGGATTTAAGAGCACCTGCTCTTACAGAGGAGCTGAGTTTGCCACTCAGCACTCATGCCGATCAGATCAAAACTCTTCTCTTTCCCCAGCTTCAGAAAGAATCCAACAATTCTGACCTCTTTGGGCATTGACACTCACGTGTGCAAAACTGCACACACGCATACATGAAATCAAAACACAATAGAATAAATACTTAAAATCACAAAATACAGTTAATTCATTTCTTTCTCTGAAAGCAAGGCTTTGTTAGTTTTAGGAGTATAGCATGCCACCTGATGAGACTTTACTTCTTGGTTTCCATGATGGATCTAGAATCCGAAAGGATTCCACTGGTGTGCATATACATTACATCAATCGTGGCTGCATTTATTGAGCATAGACAGCTCTCTACTGACTTGAAGAGACAATGCCTCAGGTTATTTTTACCTCTCTCCAATAACACTCTCCCTCTCACAACACACAAGACTCTAACACTCCTCTCTGTCTGCCTTTACACATACTTCCTGAACTTTAATCTCTTTGAAAAAAAAAAGTGCTGACAGAACAATGGTTAAAGCTAGCACAGCTTTCTGTTCACCAATTAGCAGAGCCAAAAATATTGAAGAAGCCAAGGTATAGTTCTCCATGGCTGATTTATCCGAGGCTACCACATCTGACTTGTGGACTGTGGCTTTAAGTTTATGTGAGGTGCCCTTTTATGACTGGAGAAAAAGTTGATGAGCTGAAATGCATTTAAATCATGAGAAAGGAGGCCAGGCATCCAATTTCCTTCAGGTTCACAACCCAGAATTTCAAACATCCTTGAAGACACAGAACTTTCTGACATAACTGAAATTTTAACACATTTAGCTCTTAAATGATCTCAGCTAGAACCTATAAAATAGTGTCCAAATCATGGGTCAGATTGAGTGTTTGCCTGGGTAGTCTGAATTCTGTCAAAATCCATCATCTTGGTTCTTTTATGAACCAACAAGTTTTCCATTCAATTCATTTTTTTCTCGTTTGTGTGAAAGTCCCAGGGGATTGCTAAAGCTTGCATTTTCATAGTATAGTAAGAAATAGTATAGAGCATCACCAGGTAAGTTTTCATTTACTTTGCGTATGGTAATACAGATCTATTATGTTTATAGTAGGATTAGAAAATACATAAACCATAAAATGAAGCTATAAAAACTTCTCAATTCCAAGACAATCTCTATAAACACTGGAGAATAATATTGTAAATGCATATAGTAAATTTATTGACATCCTTTTGCATTTTAGTAAAATGCCTGTTTTAATTTTGTTTGTTCCATATATAAAGTGCTTCAATGAAAATTCTAATCCTCCTAGATATATTGAAAAGAAAACAACTTGATATCTTTGATTTTACAGTTCTATTTTTCCTTATAGCATATGTGTGTTAGGTATATATATATTGAGTGAAACGATTCCCTCCTCTGACTCTTTGTGTGTGTGTGTGTGTTTGTGTAAGTCTGTCTCTGAATATATGTGTGTGTGTTTCCGTGTATGTGTAAGCCAAAGATAGATGTCAGTGCCTTAAATTAGCCATCCAACTTGTTTTCTGAGACGGTGTATCTTGCTAATCCTAAACCTTGTTGATGCAGCTCAATTACTCCCTAGCAACCCCAGCAATCCTATAATCTCATCTACCCCAGTGTTGAGACTACAGACAGAGCCTATTAAATCTTTCCCCTTATGTAGGTTTTAGGATTCCAAATTCATCTTCTCATGCTTTCTGGGAAAACATTTTAGTGAATGAGTCATTTCCCAATCTCATATTTCTTCAATACTCTTACATGCTTTTATCAAAATGATTGTATGCAGCTTTTTAATGTCATCGCCACTGTCAATTTTGCTTTACCCGATTCTGCTGATGTTTTTAAAATATCTTATTAATTTGGCACATTGTACAGAATTATACTAAGCACACATAAATTGTTCTAATGTTTTTCAGAAATAGTTTTATATTATTCTTTACATTCATTTTTCAAATGCTGCCTTCAGGACTGCCCTGTCTTTAATGGTCATGGACAACTAACTCTTCAATTGAGATAAAAGGACATGAAGATATTTTCCTGTTTTCTTGATATTATTTCTGTTCTATTTTCCACATTCTCATGCAAATGATAGATAAACTTCATAGCTTTGGAAGCATTTTGTTTCAGGTATTGCCATTATCTTTCATGCCACTAATATCACCTTCCTGCAGCACAATAGTAGTGGGCTTTGAAGTGAAAGTTGAGTTGGAAAAGTGCATAAAAGAGTATAAGAAAATGTGTATACGTACATATATATATATATGTATATATATATCCAACAAATTATATATATACGTATTTTTTCTTATGCTCTTTTATGCACTTTTTCTATTCAATATATATATATGTGTACATATGTATACGTACATGTATATGTATACACACACACACACACACAAACACATTCTCAACAAATAATGTGCCCTTCCACCAGCCTTGAGCAGGCCTGAAGGATTTTGTTTACCACAGCACTCAGGAGATGTTATCCACCTTAGTGACCCATAGTCTTCTACAGGAGCTGAGAATAGACTGCTGAACTTGCCTTGAGACACCTCTAGCTGTCATTAAGAATGGGTCCCCCTCACCCATGCAGGCTGAAGCAAGAAGGAGTTTGGTGGTGGGGGTGGGGCTTCCCCTTTAAATTGAGAGCTGATGTTAAACTTTGAGCCTTAATCAGGATACTTGTCTTGGCTTCATCTCTTCTCATCCCCCTCTTTCGTTCCCAGCCCCTCTTTCAGGAGAATCTGGTTGACTCGTGGCCACAGGCAGCTACAAAATAAAATATTTTTATAATGCTCCTGATACATGAATATTAAAAGTGGAGATTGTGGTGTACCTAGCCTGTTTATAGATGATCACGCAATAGACTCTTCATGCTAACCTACTGTGACTCACCATCTAAGAAGGTTCTCTAATGATGTTTGAGAGAGGAATTATCTATGGATAAGGATATTAGAACTCAGTCGATAGTTTATTTCTGTATCTGTTTAGCATCATAATAGTTTGAATTTTCCCTATGATCAAGACAACCATGACATCTGGGGCCCTGTTAACAGTGTACACAAGTTCCATCTTGTGGACCAAGCAATAATCCAATTAGAGAATCCCTGTTTACCCCATAATATTTGTGCTACAGTTATACCATTGGGCATATCAGATCAGAACAATTGATACCGTAGATGAAAGGCTTGATATTCAGGAAAAACCACCGACTAATTTCTACCTGGGCATGTGCCATAGTACCTTCTAGCACTATAGATGCTAGTAGGTAGAGTATAACTACTTATTTGAGCTTGATTTCTTCATTTTCCTATGTGTTAATTATGATATTTCTTTAAGAAAATGATACTCTGTAACATTCTAAATGGTAATTCCCAACAACTTATTTGAGTGGAGGATTTATGAGAACAGTTCTAATAGAAGGAACTCAAACCTGGCCTAGAATTTTTT
>NW_021604622.1:16990482-17009165 GCF_004785775.1 Grammomys surdaster
TGTGTATGTGTGTGTGTGTGTGTGTGTGTGTATGTATGTGTGTGTGTATAACCTTCTAGAGAAGTAAAAGGTTTCCATGTGGTTTTAAGTCTAATTAAACTTTCCAGCACACGTCCTATAAACTGTCCTCTGATCTCTCACTACACATAGTGCTTCCTGTTTCATTATACTTTGTTCAACCTTCATAACATCTGTGTTCTATTTCCTTCTTTGAAGTCAACCCCAATGCTCCTTAACTATTTCTATACTGTTTCTTGACCCCTGCAAATACTCCAACTTAAAGACACATATGTAAACATTCAAAGCTAGTATGCATACATGAGAGAGAACATGCAACATTTGCATTTACACATCTGGAATTTGTGAATTAGAAGAATGATTATACCCATATCCAGGCATGTACTTGAAATTCTCATAATTTCATTAAAGCTCAAAAACCTTCCACTTGTATCTATACTAAATTTTGATTATACTTCCATCAGTTGATAATCAACTGGGCTATTTTTATTTCCATGCCATTGCATTTAGAATGACAATGGAAATGGGTGAGTGAACGTCTATATAATAGCAAATAGACTCCTCTGGGAATCTGTTGTTTATAATTCTATTTGGTGCTCCTTAGGCCTCCTGTACATGGACGTATATCTATTTTCCTAGGCTCTCAAAATATTCTTCTACTATACTATTGAAAGTATTATTTATTCCCTGGTTATGATATTTTTCTATGTTCATACTTCAAACATTAGGTATTTTCTTGGTGTTCAAAGAATCTCACACATTTCATTTCTACTAATGTGTGTGCGTACATATATTAGCATTGAAATTTATTGAGTGACCCAGTTCCTCTACTTTTTTTCTTATTGCTTTGACACTGTTTTCTACATAATACATTCTTTTTAAATTTAATTTTATTTCTTTACTCTCATCTCATACACTACATCTCAGGTTCAGCTTCCCCTCAGTCTCCTCCTCCCAATCTTCAGACTCCAACCTCCTCTTGACCTCCGATCCATATGATGAATTCCAGTGAAGAAGTTTTCTTTTTCACTGAAATTTCTAATTTAAATAATGAGGCTATCATTCCCAGCTTTGGTTTAGTTTGGGTTATCTTCATCAAATCAGACTCTCTCTATCTTTCTTAATTTTAGATTTAGACAACTGAATATCTATTGAGACAATAGAAATTATTATGCTGATTGCATCATGAAGTAGTCTTCTCACCTTTACTGTAGCAATAGCAGCTGACTGGATTAACAGATTTGGGAAGGTTTCCTGACACACATATGCTTTTATTTCTGATTTCAATTGAAAGTGTATTTACATAAAAATTCCTAATGATGAAAGGTAAAGCCTTCAGTTGGCTACACTTATTAAACCTGAACACTTGGTATGGTGACAATGAGGAGCAAGATTTCACATTGTTAAATCATTTGTAATACATAAAATATCAGCATCATAAAAGTCAAATAATACATTTTTTAAGGGTACTTGAAAGTTAGGGTCATTAACTCACAATATATTTCAACTTGGTTGGATCAAATTTATATGCATCCACACGCACAAAGCTGTATTTAAAATGTGCCCATTTTATTCCTATATTAAAAAATTGTCATTAATAAAAAAATATCACATGGGGTACAAAGCTAAACATAGAGTTCTCAACAAAGGAATCTAGAATGGCTGAGAAACACTTTAAAAGTGTCCAAAGTTGTTGACTTAGTCTCTGGGAGTTCTGAGGGTTCCGAGTTACTTGATACTCTTGTTCTTCCTATGGGGTTGCAATCTCCATCAGCTCCTTCAATCCTTCCTCAAACTCTTCCATATGGATCTCAGAACTCAATCCCATGGTTAGCTGAAAGTATCTGCATTTGTCTCAGTCTGTTGTTGATACAGCCTCTCAGAGGACAGACATGCAAGGTTCCTGTCTGAAGGCAAAACATGGCCTCAGTAATAGTGTCAGGATTTGGTGTGTACACATGAAATAGATTACAAGTTGGGCTGGTCACTGTGTGGCCTTCCAGTCTCTGCTCCATTTTTGTACCTGCATTTCCTTTAGAGAGCAACAATTCTGGGTTAAAAGTTTCGAAGATGAGTGGGTGGCCACCTGCCTCAACCTGGGGCCATGTCTATCTACTGGAGGTGTCTCTTTCTGTACTATCTTCCAACTGTTGGACATTTTGGTTAATATCATCCCCACTGAGTCCTAGTAGCCTCTCACATCCCAGGACTTCTGGACTTTCTTGAGGTTCACCTGCTCCCTAACCCCAACTTCTGCATATTTCAACTCATTTTCCCTGCCCTTTGGGCATCCGTCAGGTCTCTTCCCATACTTAATCCTGCCCCTCCTTTTTCCCTCTCCCTCTTCTCCTCCACTCAGTTTTCTCCCTCTCTCTGACTCCCATGATTATTTTGTTTATTTTCTAAGTGTGCTTCAGTTATCCACACATGGACCTTCCTTCTTGTTAAGCTTTCTACTGTCTGTGAGTCGTATCATGGGTATTCTGAATTTTTTAGCTAATATCCAGTTATCAGAGAGGACATACCATGCATGTCCTTTTGGGTTTTGGTTACCTCACTCAGGATGATATTTTCTAGTTCCGTCCATTTACCTGCAAAATTCATTATGTCCTCTTTTTTGTTTGTTTGTTTTGTTTAATCATTTTGTTTGCTTACATCTTAAATGGTATCTCCCTTCCCAGTACCCCTCCACAAATTCCCCAATCTATCATCCCTCTCTCCCCTCTCCTTTGCTTCTATGGGGGTGCTCTTCCACCCACTCACACACTCCCTCCTCACTGCTCTAGTATCCTCCTGTGCTGGGGCATCAAGCCTCCACAGGACCAAAGGCATCCCTTCCATTGATGTCAGATAAGACCATCCTCTGCTACATATGCAGCTGGAGGCATGGGCTCCTCTATGTGTACTCTTTGTATTGTGTATTAGTCCCTGGGAGCTTTGGGTGGACCAGTTAGCTGATAATGTTCTTGCTATGGGGTTGTAATCCCTTTCAGGTCCTTCAGTCCCTCCTCTAGCTCTTCTATTGGGTTCCCTGGGCTCAGTCCAATGGTTGGCTGTGTGTATCTGCATCTGTATTGATCAGGTTCTTGTAGAAACACTCAGGGACAGCCGTACCAGGGTCCTGTTGTATTTTCTCATTTTTAATGGCTCAATAGTATTCCAACTGTGTAAATGAACCACACTTCCTGTATTCATTCTAGCTATTAAGAATAAGTCTGCTATGAACATAGTGGAGCACTTGTCCTTATGGTATGGTGGAACATCTTTTGAGTATATGCCAGGAGTGGTATAGCTGAATCTATAGGTAGAGCTATTTTGAATTTTCCGAGGAACTGCGAGATTCATTTCCAGAGTAGTTCTACCTGTATGCAATCTGGCCCTAAGTACATGTGTATCAGAGAACTGCCTTGTATGGCCTCAGTGGGAGCGGATGCACCTAATCCTGTGGAAACTTGATATCCCAGAGAGAAGACATGCTGATGGAAATGAGGTGATGGGGAAGTGTAGGGTTGGAGGATAATGTGAGGAACTCAGGGATGGGGGATCTAGAAGTGGGGCATCATTTGGAATGTAAATAAATAGAGTAATTTAATAATGAAATATGTTCTTTACCCATCAGAGAAATTCAAATTGAAATGATTATGAGATTCTACCTTATACCCATCAGAATGGTTAAATAAAAACCTCAGTTGATCACTCATGCTCTCGAGGATGTAGAGCATGTACAACATTCCTTGGTCACTGATAGGAATGGAAAAATTTTCAACAATTCTGGAAATCAATTTGGTGGTTTCTCAGAAAATTGGCAATATTTCTACTACAAAACTGAGCTATACCACTCCTGGGCGTATATCCAAAAGATGTTTCACCATACCATAAGGACATTTGCTCGATTATGTTCATAGGAACTTCTTTCATAATAGCCAGCAAGTGGAAACAACTCTGTTGTCCTTCAATCAAAGAATGCATGAATAAGATGTGGTTCATTCATTCACTGGAACATTATTCAGCTATTAAAAACAAAGGCATCACATATTTTGCAGGCAAATGGATGGAACTAGAAAGCATCATCTTAAGAGAGGTAATGGGGGATCTGGCTAGATTGGGGACAGATGTAGGGAGATACCTGGGACTTGCGGGATATCTGGGACAGGGAATGGGAGAAGGACCCAGAGAGTCTATGTGGTAAATCTTACTGAGATTATTTGCACTGGGGGATATGGAACCTGAAGTGATGACCACCTATTGCCAGGAAGGACTCCCAATGGAGGGATAAGGGCATCAACACATCCACAATACTTTCGACCTAAAATGTGTCCTGCCTATAAGATGTGCAGGTATAAAAATGGAGCAGAGACAGAGGAAATGGCCAACCAATGACTGGCCCTGCTTGAGACCCATGCCATGGGCAGGAACCAGTCCTTGACACTATTAATGATTCATTGTTATGCTTGTAGACAGCAGCCTAGCATAACTGTCCTCTGAGAGCTCCACCCAGCAACCCATGGAAAAATATACAGAGACTCTCTGCCAAACTTTAGATAGAGCTCAAGGAGTCTTGTGGAAGAGTTGGGGAAAGGACTGAAGGATCTGGAGGAGATAAGGATTCTAGAAGAATACCAAGAGAGTCAACTAACCTGGACCCTTGGGAGCTTTCATAGATTGAACCACCAAGCAAAGAGTGTATCTGGATTGGGGATAAACCCACCTACACATGTGTACCAGATGTGTAGCTTGGTTTTCATGTGGGTTCCCAAACATCAGGAGTTGGGAACCCTGACTCTGTGGCTTACCTATAGATCCCGTTTCCCTAGCTGGGATCCCTTATCTAGTCTCAGTGGGAAAGGATGTGTCTAATAACTTGTAGTGTGAGGAAAACTGGGTGGGAGAATGTGAGAGGGGATTACCAGAAGGAAGTGGGATGCAAGCAGGATTTAAAGTCAATAAATAAATTAATTTATGAAAAAATAACCTTAACAATTATGTCAAAATGTTTCTTAAATACAAATAAAATGCAATATAATAAAATTTTCACACATTCACTCATTATATGCAAATACTTGTCTAGAAGCATGTGTCTTATAGTGCCCATATTGAACCGCTAAAATTTTAAAATATTTCACAGGAAAACATTGTTTCTTTTCATGTTGTTTCTTTTCCTCCATTTATCTTGTTTATTTTGGTGTTTTTCAACCTTTAGACTCTTGATGATTTTTCACTTTTTATTCTTTTCATTTTATTCATATCTATTCTTGAGCCCTCTATACGTTAAAAATTGTCATAATTAAAAAAAAAAATAAAACAAAACCAAAGTCAGGCACTACTGGCATAATTAAAGAAAAAAAAGATTGGTAGTTTAGAAGAAAGTTTGAAACAGCATTCCTTTTTTATTTTAATTATTTTATTCATTTACATTCCAGTCATGTCCTGCCACTATTGCCTAACAGGAACAATTCTAGATCAGAAATTTTGACTGTGGGTTACTAACCTCCCACAGTTTCTCATCCAGTTACTTCTTCCCCTTGTGTCTGAGATGGTGCTCCACCCACAACAAGCCTCCCCTTCCCTGGGGCCTCATGTCTCTCCTCCCACTGAGGCCAGACCAGGCAAACCTCCCCCCTCCTTCCACACTCCCCTCCCTCCCTCCCTCCTCTCTCTCTCTCTCTCTCTCTCTCCTTGAGCTTCTTCAATTCTTCCCCTAATTCAAACATAGGGGTCTCTAAATTCAGTTCAATGGTTGGGTATAAGGATCTGCTTCTGTCTCATTTAGCTGCTGATAGTGCCTCTCAGAGGGCAGCCATGCTAGGTTCCTCTATGTAAACATCAGTAATAGTATCAGGCCTCAGTGCCTTCACCCTCCCATGATATGGATCACAAGTTGGGCTAGTCATTGGACCACCTTTGCTTCAGTCTCTTCTCCATTTTTTTCCCTGCAGTTCTTTTAGACAGAAATAGTTCTGGGTCAGAAAGTTTGACTGTGAATTACTATCCCAATCCCTCCACTTGAGGCTCTGTCTATCTACTGTAGGTGGACACTTTGAGTTCCTTCTTCCCAGTATTGGGCATTTTGGCATTTTGGCAAAGGTCACCCCAATTGACTCCTTAAAGACTCTCACCTCCTGGGTCTCTAGTAATTTCTAGAGGGCCCCTCTACCTCCCATCACTTGAGGCTGCTCATTTCCAAATCATTTTCCTGTTCCTCTGGGCTTCATCACTGTCCATGACCTCAGGGAGTGTGATTGAATACCTGTCTCAGAATGATAAATATTCATCTAAAAAATGTAATCAAATACTATGGCAACATAGCTAACATCATGCGTGGTCATGTCTCAATTGTTGCTTATAACTATCCAAAATTACAGATATTCATTTAGTATACAGCAGAAGTTGTTGTTTCAAATACGACATTCAAGAATATAGTGTCTATACTCTCACATTGGTAGGCTTTTAGTTAGAATGGTATGTGGACTGGTTTGAAAGGTTGGAGCTACATCTACATTTGTATTTTATATCTATTCATCCAGAGATTAGCATCTTCTGCAACAAAGTCCTGGCGTGTACTCTGCACTGGGATTTTTATCAGAGGGACATGAGCCTTGCCAGGGGCATGTTATATGTCCCTAGTATTTCAGTTTTACTGTAATGATGATCTGCTGTGAAATGCTATCAAGGCACTTCTCTATATACCTAGTACATTTTCAAATGAAGCACATTTGTCATTAAATATCACAGAGTTTTATAACCTCAACAAAGAGGATAAATATTGATGGAGAGCTGAGAATCTGATGCAACTTTATCCCTAGACTATTCACGGGTGTTAATCCTTCTCAGAGATTTTCACACTTCAATTCTTCTCGTTTTTTTTTTTCAGTTGTCATACATAATTCATGTACGAATTGCCAGAAAAGAAATCTGTGAGTACGTACCTCAGTAAATTCTCAAACACGAAAGAAAGAAAACAATCTGACTTATTTATAAATTTATATCTTTACTACAGTTATCTATTTTTAGATTCATCATCCCTTTTAATTAGCATATTTGTCTGCTCAATAGGTGCTGGATATATTTTAGGAGAAAAATAAAATCTTTTCCACAATTTGGTAGTAACATGAAATGTCTATTTAAGGTTTTTCTATTATGCAACTGGCTATCTCTGAGCCACTTCATTGGCCATTTAAAAATGATATCAGCATGAGGGATTGAAAATACATATTTAAGAAACCATGAACAAAAAAATGCTGAGAATTATTTCATATTATTTTGGAAGATTCAAATTACTTAGATAGATTTAATACATAATTTCATTTTACATACAAGAAGATATAGCTCTACTGGGAAATTCATATATTAGTTATCTAAATATGTATGTCTAGACTTTATATTTTATTACATTTATGTGACTTACATGTACATATATGAGCATTTTATAAAACATTTACAATATGAAAAGAGAGTGAAAAGTAAAACATAGTCATTGAGTTTGGTTTTTATTGGCAAGTAAGGAAGGCAGAGTGGGAAGAGTTGAGGAAAAGGAAGAGATGATCTAAGTAGTTCAGAAGAAAAATTGTATGGAAATGTATATCTCCATAATATTTTCCACCTTATTCTGAGTTTTAAGTATTTATATATACTGAAGCAAGACATAGCCAAAATACTTCTATTAGACATATATTTTTAAATGTTGCTTATCAAAATACATGATTTCTGTCTTAGACTTTTATTGATGTGATTAAAAAATCAAATTGAAAGGTGATATGGGCAATGGAGGATTTATTTTGCTTACAGTTCTATATCACAAACCATCACTGAGAGAAGGTAGGAGAGTGGGACGGCACATAGGTACCTGGTCTTCCTCATGATAATCATTAATTATGGAAATAGCCAACAGGACTGTCTGAAGGACAAACATTTCCTTTTATCAATTTTTCAGTTTAGATTGATTCATCTCAAACTCTCTAGATTGTGTTTAGTTGACATAAAGAACCAGAGAGCAACTACTAATAAACACATTTGGCCTGGACTACTGATGATTAAGAACCATTGTAATCTGTTCTTGTAGCTCAAGAATTGCTATATTTTTGTTGTTATTTTTGGGGTTTTTTTGGATGGTTGTTTTGGTTTTTTTTTTTTTTGGTTTTGTTATTGTTGTTGTTGTTTTTCAATAGGGTCTTATTTTGCAAGTCCTGGCTGCCTTTTTACAGTCCTGGAACTTGCTTTATAGATTTGCCTGTCCTTGAACTCAAAGAGATGTCTGCCTTTGCCTCCTGAGTGCTGAGATTAAAGGCATTTGCCATCATGTTTGGCCTGTGGTTATCTTTGGCTAGCTTTATTAATGCGCAAAGATGCTATGACCAGAACAAATTACCATAACAAATACATAATCACTAATTTTCTTAGCTTTCATAGTGAACTGCAGTAACAACTGGCATAGAAATTAGAATGTAATTATTATTGTGTTTTTATTTGAATGATTCTTTCCTTACAACCAATAATAACTATCAGAAAAGAATTAAAACACACAACCATAATCAGCATACTCAGGATTTTCTAAAGATTATTCATTGTTACTATCTACTATGTTCTTCGAAAATACTATGAGCCAATAGATTAAACAGAACTTCAACATAGTAAGTGAGCAATGCACCCTTTCTTTGTTTGGCTATTAATCTAATTTTGCCTATGTCTAAAACATATTCACTCGTGTGCACAGACTTCATGTACTTTTCTTATAGTTTACTATGTTTTCGTTCTATATAAATGAAAGCAATCTAGGAACTTGTTGTTAACATAGGTGTTCTAATAGTCTAGACTACGGCTGAGATTTATATTATTTCAGCTTTTAATGCAGATATACTCCTTTCTGCCTTGGAATTCAACAATAGGTCTTCTCAGCTTTCAAATCTCTCATGTTTCCTTAGAAGATGGGAGGAGGAGAGGGGCCCTTGGCACATGGAAAGTGCGGGTGGAGAAAAAGAAGAATTGGCATATCTTAATCAAAATCTTAAACATCTTTTAAAATGACACAAGAAATTCCTAACAACATAGGCACATGTGTGCTTTGCAATAACTAGTGTTTCTTTGTCAAAGGAGTGAAATGGATCAAATGGATGAATTAACAAACACCCTGAGACAATATTTTATAGACTTGTCTATTTTATGTTTTACAGCGTATCTGAATCATTGGAACAGCCATATAATTATATACTTCACTAATGTGAATTCTTTACTTCTCTACCTCAGATATTTCCCCAAGTTCCATCCATGTTGGCAAATTATGCATGGAGTTTGACTACCCATAGAATCTTGTGAGCTAACACTTTGGACTTTTTCTATGTAGTAGCCAAAAACTCTGACCCATTAATAATATCATGAAGAATAGCTTAAGGATATGCTCTTATGAAATGGTTCCATCCTGATCTATGGAGATGTCTGTTTTGTTGGTTGTTTGGTTGTTTGATTGTTTTTTTTTATAAACTATAACCGGTTATTTGTGATGCTAGTGAATGCTAGTACTATTCAGAAAGTCAAGTTTTGTAGAAAAAAAGTAAGTGTGGTTTGTGCATCTTGAGTGTTTTAGATTCAAGAATAGTATAGACATATAAAAGTGTCCATTAATCAGGAGTTCTAAAACATACAACCTTAGGAGGGAAAGATGCTTGATTATATCTCTGTGTTCCTTGTAACTTGTAATTGTTGAATGATAATCAAGGCAGCTGTAACAGAGAGTAAAAGATTCTTCAAATTTGCTTTCTTTTCATGTTTCCTTGCTTCTGGATTTTCAAATCAGTGAGTTGAAAATTAGTATGTTGCTTTCTTATTTGCAATGTAACAGATTTGATAATTTTCAAATGTCTTCAGATTACTAAATATTTATAACCATCTGGCTACCTCTAAATGGTGAGAAGACAAAGCAAAATAGAGCAATCATAATAAACAGCTGGACAACCCCAGCATCCACACAGATGAGAAACTGAGTAGCCTAAAATGAGAATCTGCAGTGTTCTGCAAAGTGTCTAGAATTTTTTAAATTAAATGATATTTTCATTTTCAAAACATATAAAAGTATTGCTTTCAGGATTGCATTCACTATAAAATAAGGCATTGTGACTACTCCAGCTAAATTATAAACGACCACTTAAGCAAGCACAAAATGACAGACATTTCCCAACAGTCTCTAAATTCTGAGAATAATGTTGAATATGCTCATTTAGAGTTATTAGTGTTAGTGACAAACATATATCCCTAAAACTAAAATATATATATATATTAGAGAGTATATGACAATGTATGCTAATTGATTAACAAACCATTAAGGAATATTGCATGCTTTCAATTACATGGTTACTAAATTTGATATATAAGTAAAATAAAATTACACAGACATACAGGTTATCATTTTCATTTATCTCTGCAGGATTTAAGAAAAGGGAAATGAAGTTTCAATGTATCATGACATACTGGGTTTCACACAGGTGCAGACCTCTCTAGTGTGTCCCACTGAGCTATGACTTTCTCCTTTCTCACATCTGCTCATAGATAGTTCAGAAAACTGATGAGAGCAGATGCTACGAAGGAAGCAACTATATCTTAGTTCTTACGAAACACACCTGCCCAACCATAATAAGACGCCCGAGATTGTACTCCAAGTTCCGCACGTGTAACACCCCACCCTCGTCTCCACCCATATCAACACCGATGGAGAATATTCAATAAATATTGGAAATTTTTGTTTTTTTTTCATTTAGATGAGGATTTTCATAATCTATTACTATTAAAAATAATGGAACTCATGAATTCAGTTACACAAACAAAAATCTATAGTCTAAGAATGTATACTGAGTATTCATAGTTTACTTACTTGTCTAAATCATGAGGTTTTAAAATGATGAATTATTATGCTTATATCTATTTTTATAAACCAGGGATATATTACTCAAACCTGAGGTTTAAATGCAACAGCCAACTGATAAAGAAAGAACATGTAACAGATACATTACTGAAGTCTTTAAAAATCAAGGACGAAAGCTTAGATTTTAAACATAATTAACTCTCCTGATTTTGCTTGAATTCATCATTACTTGACTGCCGAATACAACTATTTTATACATTATGAGATCTAATTTTGAAATACTTTATTCATCTTTATTTTCCTGATAGGTATTGATCTAAAGTTTCATTGTTTTTTACTGAGACAGAGTGAAATTACGATATATTTTTCTCTGTGTCTGTGTTTCTAAATGTATAAATATAACCTGCTCAGTCTGTACAAATTACTCCTAATATACTTGTTATTTGTATTGAGGGCTGATTTTTGTCAAGCATTGCTCTTACTTTAAAGCACTGCTAATAATAAGACAGTACTATTATTTTGATTCTCTTAGGAAGAGTATTACACACATTTGTAATTTTTACCCTCAGTGTTGAATTTCTTTTACACTTTTATTATCAGGTTATTTTTCTTCAGTGATATCCCCACTTCTGTAATTCAGTGATAGGTCAGCTGACAATTCTCCTTGTGTATTTCCTGTGGGAGGTTG
This sequence comes from Grammomys surdaster, assembly GCF_004785775.1. NCBI lineage: Eukaryota > Metazoa > Chordata > Mammalia > Rodentia > Muridae > Grammomys > Grammomys surdaster. The sequence continues at coordinate 17,002,038 of NW_021604622.1, forward strand.
TGGTTTTCTCTTTTGCTTTGTAAGAATAATTTCTCTGCCATACAGAATTCTAAGTTGACAATGCTTTTACGTTGTATCTTGCAAAGTATTGTGGGATTTCCTTCTTGTTTCTGTGGTTACAGATAAGGTATCACGTCTTCATGACTCTGGCATTCTCCACAGACAGCAAGTCTTTTTCTGCTTCTATATTTTTTCTTGTTGTTTGTTTGCTTTTATTCTGTTGTTTGTTTTACATGTCTGTTGTTTCATTCAATTGATGCTTTGCCTTTGTCTGTGGATTTACCCTGTGTGGGTTCCATTCACTTTTTTTTTCAAAGATTGCAGAAATGTAACATTAACAGCCACTGTTCCTCTGATTTGGAATTTTCAATAGAGGAATGATAAGTAGATCTGCTAAATTACCCATAATCCTCAAGTCCTGAAAATTTACAGAGTATATGTATTTATTGCAGATAAAATCATTTTGATTCACTATAAGCTTAAAGACTCATCTGTTTTCCACTTTTTTACATATAATATCCATCAAGTTTAGTTATTTTTTCTTGTCTTTCTTACTATGTCATGTCTAATGTAGTCTTTAGAGGGTGGAATGGGAAGGGGAAAATCTGGAGTATAAAATAAAAATAAATAAACTACAAAAAAGAAAAAAACAATTCTATATGTATTTTTTTCTGAACTAACATTTATTTTCTTAGCATTGAGAGAACATGTAACTGTTGAAATTTTTTAGAGATGCTTAGATGACTATCAAATACTACTAAAATCTAATACGTAATCTACATTAATTTCCTTTCTCATCACATTATAAAGAGCTTCATTCATACTTAGTGTGACAATACCTTTTGTGTTCTGGACTTTTGAATATTATGTTAAGAGACAGTAATTATATTTCAATCTTTTATGCAAGCAACTGGTTGTCTTTTTAAAAGCCCAAATGTATAATTGATTGCCTACATTTACAAATTAGCTTGAGTGTTGCACTTCTTAGATTGTTAACCTGGTCTGCTTCAGTTTTCTGGCACTCTTGTGAATCCCTCTACATTCCCAAGTTTCAGTACTGGCTGCAGGGTATTCACTGAACGAAATATCAGGGATATTCATTCAGTGAAATGTTAGGTAGTTCATTGGTGACCATCTGCATTAGAATGTACATGGATGAGCTACTGAGCTTCTCTTCAGTTCACAGTTAAAAATTTAAAGAACTTTAGCTTTAATCAAAAAAATGTTCCCAATGGAAGCTGGGAGACACTAAGATCTTCCTGATTCTGTGGAAACCACCAATCTAGATGTAGGGCTGATCTTGAGGCCCCTTCCTACTATCTAAAGGCTTCTAATTCCTTACATATTTGCTCAAATAGCCTATTCTTATACTAATATTGATCATTCCAGGATATAGTTCTTTCTGTTGCACAGAATTTTGTTAATCTTAAGTGAATTTAAGAATTTGCCCTGAGTTCTGAAGCCTTCAGCCACATAATCAGGATTTAAGTTTTCATAATCTTTGATACCTGTCTGTACTGGCTGTTTTTATGTGTCGATTTGGCACAAGCTGAAGTTATCACAGAGAAAGGAGCCTCAGTTGAGTAAATGCCTCCATGAGGCCCAGCTGTAAGCCGTTTTCTGAACTAGTGATCAAGTGGGGAGGACCCAGCCCATTATGGGTGGTGTCATCCCTAGGCTTGTAGTCTTGGGTTCTATAAGAAAGCAAGTTGAGCAAGGCAGAGGAAGCCAGCTGGTAAGTACCATCCCTCCATTGCCTCTGTATCAGCTCCTGCTTCCAGTACAAGCAGTACAATTCCTACACATGAATCAGCCTTGTGTATGTTTATTAAGAAAAAATATTATTAAATATTTAATTCCTCATTGTAACACTTAAATGCAATTACAAACAACATAATTTACTGTCTCAAAACTCAGTTATCATAATATCAAAATGGTTTGAAAGTTATTTAGTCAATGACTAGTTCGGTTAAAAATATGTCTTAAAGACTCATATCTTATGTTGTAATATTTTTTTATAAGTTGGGGTAAAAAATGATCAACTTGTTTACTTTCATTTTCTTTGAAATTAGATCCAAAATTTATGACAGGTGATGGATTAGGGGACAGTTACTCAAATATGGCATTTAAATCTCATCTCAGCTTAGAGTGTGGAGTGGCTTTCATATCTTGACAAGCTTGATTATTTACAACACGAGCTCTATCTCAGGATTCGTATATTTAGATACATTCTCTATCTCCTTGAAATATTCCATTTAGTTTCATGTTTCCTCCCAATTCACTTTGAGAACTGAATTACTTAGATTGATACGGTTGAGTGGAATGAAAATGGCGTTTCATTCCAGGAGATCACCTTTGAATTCCAACTTCACCATACAACAATTCTATATGCTTGTCAAATCTTTTAACTCCTATGATTCTTACATTTTTTACTGGGGAAAAATGATTGTTGAAGTTATTTTATTCTGTGAGTCTTACATTCTGCTTGAGAGAGTCGAGATAAGATGTTGTGACACAAAACATTTTGCAAATCATTGGTCTTCATGGTGTTTGTTTCTAGCATCATCTCTTGACAATGATCTGAGCGAATGGTAAACTTAAAAGAGATATCATTCTATTGTGAAGCATAAGGGTCAACCGTAGAGAGTACTCAATAATACTCTTGTTCATAACTAAGTGCTGGATTTGCTCTGTGCTGTTAATCAAACTGTCAGGGTCAGGTTTCCCAGCCCAGCTGCCTCCTTGGTTAGTTCTTCTGGAAGGTCAGAGCATATCTTGACATGGTTATTCACCTGAGGCTTGCCGACAGCTTCTTTTTGACCCCTATATTTTGTTGACATTGCTCTGCCTTTCATACTGATGTCATATCATTTTCTTTCCCCAATCTGTCTCCAGGAAGCAGCCCTAGAAACAGGTCAAAATAAGACCAGAAAGATAACATCTGTCAGCCTAGAGAATTTATTCAGAAGGATTCACGGTGTCAGTGTACTTTTACCATGAAAAAAAAAAAGTACAATTCAAGATTAGACTGGAAATACAGAGATCGATGCTGTTTGCAACTAAGTTTAATTATGCACATTTTCTTCAGAAAATCTGAATATTTCTTGGCGTATAGCACTCTAGATAAAATGAAAGAACATATTTCATTTGCTCATGAACTTGAGGCCAGAGAATCAGTTCACACTGGCAGCATCATTTATTAAATTGTCAGCCAAGCAGTGACTGAAGTAGATTATACATTGCAAGGGCCTTGACTTTATCCAGGTTGATGCTAATATATCATATTCCAAGAGGCAAAGAAAACCTGTTGAAAGGTAATCACATCTGCGTCCATTCAAAGGAAGTCACTTGAAATAAGTTTCTAAATTCTTCTTCCAAATGGCTGTTTGTATCCTCTTGACATGGCAGAAAATGGAATAGAAGCTCAGCCCTTGAAAAGGAAGTTAATGATTTGGGTCTGAGATTTAATGGACTTTTTGATGCTGAACGGTTATCTAATTGCATCCATGCCTTATTTCTTATTTGAGATCCATTTCTCTGATCATGACATTCTACCCTGGAACTAAACAGAAAACATTAGACCTCTATGAAACACCAAGAATCAGTAGAGAAAGAAAACAGCAAGGGGAAAGGACAGGAATCTGTGCAAAGTTGATGAGCCATTCATAATTAATCTCCAATTCTTACAAAGCTCCACAGATAAATTCAATAAACATGTGTTTATGACTCAACTTGTTTCTTTCATTGTATGATAAGGTAGGAAGGCACTGGAAATTCTTTAACCTAGCTAGGGGACTATCCAGAGCATACTTGAAATGTATTGGCTGTAAAATTAGAGTACATGTATTAAACATTTTCTCACTTAGACATGTGCCACATGCTGTAGGAACATTGCAAAGTAAATCTGTGTAGGCTGCTATGACAACATGTGATAGAGTGAATGGTTTATTAACAAGATAAATTTATTCCTCACAGATTATGACTAGAAATTTGAAAACAAAATGCTCATATAATTTGTATCAGGGGAGTACAAAATTACGAGTCATAAACTGTTCAATGATTTTATAAAAAGTAGGAGTGCTCAGAAATCTGTGTGGGGGCTCCTGGTAAGATTGCTATCTCACAACATGGTCTCCCAGAGAACTCACTCCCATGTATTGTCACATTGGGAAGGGTGTGAACATTTAATATTTCCTTTTGGGTAGTATTTACTTGTGTACATGTGTAAATGTATATGTGTATGCATGTGTGACCAAGCCAGTTCAGTCAGTCTACAAAGTCTCAAAGGAGGGAGGATTGAAAAAGAAAAACAGACAAAATTATAACATGACTCCAGCTGAAGCGGCTTTAGTTCTCTCCAGCCTGCTTTTATATCATTCTAGGTACATCCAAAAATATGGTGAGTTATTAGATCAAAGACAAACTAATCAAGCAAAGTAGTAAAGAAGAAGATCACATAAGATAGTAATTAAGTAAAGTAGTAAGCAAAAGAATCACAGAAGCTAATAATTAAGTAAAGTAGTAAGCAAAGCCCCATGGTCACTGTTTCTAATAGTCTTACTGAGCTTACTTCCTTGTGCAAGCCAAGTGACAAATGCCAAATTCCTAGAAGCAGCAATAAAGTCTCTTTACACATGTGCATTCCATGATACTCTGAGAGATATCAGAGGATACCTTCGAGGAGTTTCTTCTTCCCTTCTATCATGTGTTTTCCTGAGACCAAATTTAGTTTCTTAACCCACTGAGATATCTTGAAGGCTATCCCTATAACCTCTTTAAATATTGTTTCAGCTCCTATTTAAAGAGTTAAAATATCAATAACTATATGCTTGAACCTGGATTAGATGTAGAATCATAAACAAGCAATGAATGGCTGTCTTTAAAAGCTTGGGGATAGAGAATCATTGCTTTTCTGTATCTCCTTACCCCGATCAGTGAACTCAAAAGACACTAATGAACAGCTCTAACTGATGGTTACTCATTAGCTCATCAAACAAAATATAAAATGTATGAATCTTTTAAAATAACTTGCGAGGAGTCTGGTAGAATGTTGGTGGTATTAGAGACCACTTAGGTGTATGTTTTCTGTAACAAATGCCAGTTCAGGGGCTGGAGAGAGAAAACTCAGTTCCTCTTGCAGACAGCAGAGTTCTCTTTTCAGCACCTATGTAAGACAACTCAAAACCACCTGACAACTCCAGCTGCAGGGGTTCCAATCACTTTCTTCCAGCCCCTCTACATTGGTACTCTCATAAACATGTACACATACACACACACACACACACACACAAACACACACTATACTAATATAATACTAAAATAAAATCTGTTGATATGTCATAACTATCATATCACACAAAGAAAAGCTGTCAAACTAAGTAAATGGTTGAAGAGGACAGAGACCTAGCCTTATCTCCAATCGTGACATCTCTTGACATAATCAGGAGTAGAGGGATAATATGAGCGTATACAAGGCTTGACCTAACAAGGCATGGATATGATTAATACATGTTGAATGATATTATTACAGAGCTTCTCCCCCTCCTTATTTTTTTAAAAATCATATTGTAGAACATTTAGCAAAAATCAAAAAATCACATTTACAAATATCAAAATCTCAAAAGTATTCTCTGAGAGGAGAAGTGAAGATCACAAGTCAGTTTTCTTTAAGGTGATACCCACTGGTAAGTTCACTACATCCAATGGAGGTCAAACATCTAACAGTCTTTGGGTACACTTTGATCTTAAAGCAGAAACCAAGGATGCTGAGTTAGGTCAAGGGAGAAGGAAAGGTAGATGTAACAAGAGTTATGAGTGGGCATGAACATGATTAATACATATTACTCCCCAGTGAAATTAATTTAAATCTAAAAAAAAAACCCTCCACAGTTTTCACAGTATCACTGTGTCATTATTATACATCTATGGTTAGTAGGCTACTTTATCTAACATATTTGACAGTTTTAACAATTAATTTTTTTTATTTTTTTAACATGATAGTGATTTTATATATGAATACTCAACATATCAATGTCACGTTTCTACAGATGAATTACAGGAGAGCTATCAAACATTGTGTTAATATTGTATTATTTAATCTACAAAGAATATAGTAATCACCTGAAAAATATACAAAAATTCAAAATTTAGCTTCTCCTTTTAAGGTTTTTCTCAAAAGCTAAAACAAAATATTCTCAAATCAAATTATAACATTTCAAGTGTCAATTATAATAAAAACTTTAATGCAACTGATTGTTAGTGACTTTTAACAAAAATTCAACATTATTATTAGATATGTCTTTCAGACACATAGTATTAGGAGTTGAAAAATCTAAAATCCAGGGTCATTTGTAATAAGGACTTGTGCAAACATTTTCATTATTTTGCATTCTTCCATAAATTGTCCTGATGTTTAGCTAGGGAAGGAAATGTCATTTATAATCCAATACTTTAAAAGAAAAGAAATGCCTTGTCCCTCTCAATTGGATATTGTTAAAATACAAAGACAACCCCCAAAAGACCTGTTTTGTTGTTTTCTTTAGTTTATGTTTCTACTAGAGGGGAACGTTTTGATAACTAACAAGTGAACATTTTCTAGGTTACCTTTTAACCAAGTGCCTGACATGGAGTACCACAGCATTGTCGGGATTTATCACAAGTACTCTGTTCTTAAGCTAGTACAACTATGTTAACAATCTGTAAATTCTAGATTAGATACATGTAGATTGTCCAAACATGTATTTCTATTCATAATAATATAAAGTGTCTCCTAGTGAGTTTCAGGAACCAGAAAACAGCACCCATACCAACCATGCTGCTTTAATCAAGAATGGTAACACTTGTAGCTAAGATTGAGTAGAACCCGTTAGGAGAAAAACAATTGGTTATCCATTAGGAAACAAACACTCAGAAATTGAAAAGTTGAAAGCCTTGGGGAAAATAAGGGTATAAAAGAAAGAAAGATAGTAAATGGAAAGGAAGATATAGTGGCAAGAGAGGAAAGGAGGGAAAGAGAAAGATGAGGGGGAGAGAGACATACACAGAGAGACAGAGAAAAGTAGACACATACACAAACTCTCTCTCTCTCTCTCTCTCTCTCTCTCTCTCTCTCTCTCTCTCTCTCTCTCT
>NW_021604622.1:17009175-17020812 GCF_004785775.1 Grammomys surdaster
TCTCTCTCTCTCTCTCTCTCTCTCTCTCTCTCTCTCTCTCTCTCTCTGTCCGTCCCTCCCTCCCTCCCTCCCTCTCTCCCTCCCTTCCTCCCTCCCTCCCTCCCTCCCTCCCTCCCTCCCCCCCTCACACTCACACAGATAGAGGCAGATGAGACAGATAGAAAGAAAGAAAAAGAGAGAGACAGAGAGATAGATAGACAAAGAGAATTGTTTCTTAATGTTAACTATATATGTTAGTCACCTTTTTCAATATCTTAGCTTAATTAAAAATAAAATGAGAAGGAAAATGGGAAGCACAGAAGAATCTCCCAACACTCACTATTTTTTCAGATTGGCTCCCTTAAGTGTAAAGCTGCCCTTGAGAGATTATAGGTTGGCCACTACCAGTAATAAATCAATGAAACGTTACAGTTTTAAACTATCTTAAGTGCTTTTCCTTCCATAAGTGTAGGGTACAAAACAAACACACATAATGCCAATTTAGTTTTTTTTTTCTCTCTGAAAAGTAAAAAACATCTTACAGACTAAAAATATAATGACAGTCTAGGAAAAAAATTATAGTACTTTTAAGTTTTCATTCATTATGGTGGATAAATATTTTTGCCAAATTTATCTGCACCCAGCAAATTTGATAATGATAACTTTCCTAAAACAATATTGGGATTCTGATGTAATAGAGCAGAAAATTCCTGAGCTAATGTTACTCTGAAGAAACAAAAAGAGCTTTGTGAAATCACTTACTGCTTTGTAAAAGATTAAAAATAAAGTAATAAGATGAAATCCTAATCTGAGCATTTTCACAAATAATACACCAGTAAATAAAAGGAATCATAAAAGGATCAGAGCGTTGTGAAGACTTTGCTGCCAGATGCCGCTGTGTGCTCACATTAAAGGAACATTTTTATCATGTTCTAATGAATTTCTCCCAATGTTGAGACACACCTTTTTCTTTTCTTTTTTTTTCTTTTTTTTTTTTCTTTTTGGTTTTTCGAGACAGGGTTTCTCTGTGCAGTCCTGGCTGTCCTGTAATTCACTCTGTAGACCAGGCTGGCCTTGAACTCAGAAATCCACCTGCCTCTGCCTCCCAAGTGCTGGGATTAAAGGCGTGCACCACCACCGCCCAGCGAGACACACCTTTTATTATCTATAAATGCTCCCCATTTCACCCTCTACTGTACTTATCGTCCTGCCTTCATTGTTAGCACAGGAGTCTTTACACATCTGTTAGAAAGTAAAGTTTGGTATATGAAGGTGTAAGAAACTTTTAGGAAAAATGGAATAGGAGACTATTTTATTGATATTATTCTTCCAAGAATATTGGTTGAGTCTAGGACTCTGAAGTACAGGAAAGGAGAAGTCACCGTGATGAATGGGAAATGACCTTTTCATTGTGCTGGACTGTCAGAATCTAGATATCTTTCCTTTCTTTGAGAGTCAACTCACCCTTCTTGGAAACACTAGGGACCCTCTATGTAGAACATGGAGTACTCCCAGTTCAACACTGATCATCCTTGCATTTCTTTCTCTGAATAATCTTCAGCTATCACCTCATATCTCCAAAGATATCACGAATAAAGATGACGGACACATGAAATTGGAGCCAACTCTGTTTAACTAGCAGGAAAATGTCATAGTTACATCATGAATGAAGGAAAGGGAGGAGAAGGTGAGCAAAGTATAGATGAGCATGTAAGCAGATAGCAGGGATACACATGCAAAGTAAAGAGATACAGATGTAAACATGAAATGGAGAAATGTTAAAGATTTACAGAATGAAAGACTATCTAGAAAAAAAAATAATAATGGAGGGGCAAAAATGGTAACCTAGTGAGGTTTTCCACATGTACGATAATTGAAAATTATTTGACATTAGAGTGGCAACTTATATATCTGATCTGTAGCTGACAACACCATTATGTTTTAGGACTTCTACTCAAGTGATAATATTCTCATAAATTAAGGGTCCTATTGTTTGCACTTAAGAAAGAACAATAACAGAATAAATAGCAGGGGTTTCACTGATATCTAGCATATAAAAAGAAAACCGATTTGGGAGAAAAATATTCATTCCAAATTTTCAAATTCATGTTAATTCAAGAAAATGAGATTTCATTGTTGGAATCACAAATGACTTCTCTATTTGAGAACTATAAAACAGAGAAAAATGAACCATAATATGTTAGAATTGCAGCTAAGCTGACATTATTTTGACAAGTGAAATCAAAACTGAGATTAGGTTGAAAAGACATAAAATTATCATTGGAGAATGTGGAATTTTAACCAAGAGCAATCATTTTGTTAATTAAATACAAAGTCGGACTATGATATTGCTGAGCAATCTTTAGCTATGACAAAGTTGTGATATAATTTATTGAAATGCTGTACGTGATATGAGGTGGAGTATTTACCTCAGTATTTTCTGATTTGGGTTCACTATTACAAGAGATTCATATAACAAAAACCTATATCTAAAGTATACCTGCCAAGATCTGATGAACAGCTGAGACTAAGCCATTTTTTTTTCATTTTAAGATTCACAGGAGTTATAAGACCATGGATCTAGAACAGTGTGTTATAAATTTTTTTGTAGGTATTTATGTTATATGTGTGTGTTCCTACAAGTTTGTATATAGTCATTTGTGTGTGTGAGGGGTGCCGATATGTCGTTCTGCATGTAGGGTTGGAGAAGGCCATATTGAGACAATGTCTTATTGCTGTACACTATTGTGTATATCAAATAGATATAGCAATCCTGGGTTTAGAGACTGCTAGAGCATTCAGTTTTTACATGTGTTTGGAAAATTCAAATTTAGGTCTTGTTATTCAAGGTAAATCGTTGAGCCATTGTACGATTAATCTAGCCTCTAATTTTAAGTATGATTGACAGTGTGTGTGTGTGTGTGTGTGTGTGTGTGTGTGTGCGCAATTTGTCTGGTTGCATACAGGATAAGTAGAGCATTGCTTTTATATGTGGAGGATAGATTGACATGTCTTCTGCTATTACTTTCTACCCTTAAAGACACAATCACACTGAACTTGTATTCAACATCTCACTAATCCTGATTCCCTGGTAGCTAGCAAGCCTCTAGAATCTATTAGTCTCCATCTTATGCTTGGAAATCAGGGAGCTTATGCTGAGCCATCTCCTTCCCCAGCCCTGTATTATATTTGAATTACATGTCTATTGTTAAAGTATGAAAGCAGCTATGGCCATTGAATTTGTACCATTAAAGGTTATGCTCATGATCTTCTGGAAATATCACATGTCTATGTAATGTAAGCAAAGGTATGTTGTAAGCTTCAAGGTGACCTGTTCCTATCTGGCATCTTACGCCTCTTGATTGAGCTGAAATCTTTCCATTTAACAATGTTACTCCTCTTTCTTTTCTCATGGATAACTATCCATGAGAGATTTATGTTGGCTCTCAGGTGCTAACCATCTGATCAATGTTTCCAATTTGAACGGAATCATGATGGAATGCAAATCCTGTCGTTTAAAAGGTAGAGAAGATTTCTTTATCATTGTCCACAGTTTATAAGATAAAGGCTTGTCTGTTTGGGATTTTGAATAATGGTATTTAAAAATACCAATAAAGAATTTCCTTTTTCACATTTCTTTATATCTACTATTCAACCATTCCGTGTCTGCTTAGGAATCTTTTCTTTATGTCCTGTGTTACTATGTTCTGCATGCAATGTTTTGTATTAATACATTTGGTAATAAATTTGCTATCATATTTTCTGATATGTGATAGAACCCATGCAGTTTTCTGGGTTACATACATGTGACCACAATTAGTTACATAAACCCACTATATTTAAATTTCTGCATTCTGTGTGCTGTAGATTATTTTGGGGTGTGATGTGATTATTTCAAAATTGAACAAGCTCATCCTTGAAATAGTTTCCAGTGGAGTGCAGAGTGGTTTATGTTAAATCTTCTTAGTGCATTGTGGGAGTCTCTCTTGTTTTCTACTCCCTAGTTTCATTACACAACTAAGCGTGTTTACCTTTGATTGTCTCACATTTGAATGACAGTCTTGTCACCAAAAGTTATTATGATTTTGTTTTTATGAAACAAAAGGTAAATATGGCTATCTTGCAATAAGCATTGGTAGATTTGAGAAATGTTTGTGAGTAAGATGATCTGATTCTGTCTACCCTGGAAAGTGAGTAAATGAAAAGTCTGTATTATAAAACCTCGTAGCACATTAATGAACTATGATAAGTTCTAGTAGAATTGATCTTTCTTTGAGCAAGAAAGAGTTGAAGGTCTTGGATTTAACATCATTAGAAAGATCTTCAACTTCAGAGTGTCAGGTTTAGAGAAAATTTATAAAATACACAAATGCACACCTCTGTTCAGTTTCCTTTGTACTTTTCCTCCATCTCCTTCGCTTTTCCCTTGATCCTGCCTCCCTTTCACTGCCCCCTCTGCTGCCGAGGTCTTGCTTCCCTCTATCTGTCATGAGTATTTTGTTCCCCCTTTTAAGCAGGACTGAAATATCCAGAGTTTGGTCTTTCTTCTTGAACTTCATATGGTCTGTGAGTTGTATCGTGGTTATTCCAGGCAAATATTCACTTATCAGTGAGTACATACCATGTGTGTTCTTTTCTGACTGGATTTCCTCACTCAAGATATTTTCTAGTTCAGTTTATTTGTCTGCAGATTTCATAAAGACATTACTGAGTAGTACTCCACTGTGTAAATGTACCACATTTTCTGTATCCATTCTTCTGATGAGGGACATCTGGGGTGTTTCCAGCTTCTGGTTATTATAAATAAAGCTGCTATGATCATAGTGGATCATGTGTCCCTGTTACATGTTGGAGTATCTTTTGGGTATATGCCTAGGAGTGTAATAGGTGGGTCCTCAGGTAGAACTGTTTCCAATTTTTTGAGACTAATTTCCAGAGTGGCCATACCAGCTTGCAGTCCCACCAGCCATGGAGGAGCGTTACTATTTCTCCACATCCTTACCCAGCATCTGCTGTCACCGAGTTTTTGATTTTAGCCATTCTAACAGATGTGAGGTAGAATCTCAGGGTTCTTTTGATATGCATTTCTCTTATGACTAATGATATTGAACATTTCTTTAGTTGCTTCTGGGCCATTTGAGATTCCTCAGTTGAGAATTTGTTTAGCTCTGTATCCCATCTTTTAATTGGATTATTTGTTTCTCTGGAGTCTAGGGGAACTGGGGGTAGCCACTAAAAAGAACCAGAATCCCAGGAAGCAAGAGGCTCTCAGGACCCAATGGGGATTACTTTAGCTGAAATACCCAACAAAGGGTTAATAGAACCTACAGAGACCATATCCTGTGGATAAGCATAGCCCCCAGTTGAAGGATGGGGCCACCCACCAATTTCAAAAATTTTAACCCAGAATTGTTCCTGTCTAAAGGAAATGTAGGGACAAACAGAGGAGCAGAGATTGAAATAAATGCCAACCAGAGACTTCCTCACCTAGGGATCCATACCATCTGCAGCCACCAAACCCAGACACTAATGCCAAGAAGCATTTGTTGACATGATCCTGGTATAGCTGTCCCCAGAGAGGTTCTGTCAGAGTCTGACAAATACAGATGCAGATGTTTGAAGCCAACCATTGGACTGAGCAGGGGGACAACAATGGAAGACTTAGGGAAAGGAACGAAGGAGCTGAAGGGGATTGCAAACCAATAAGAAGAACAACAATATAAAATAGCCAGACCATCTAGAATTTCTGGGGACTAAATCACCAACAAAGAGTACACATGAAGGGACCCATGGCTCCAGCTGTATATGTAGCAGAGGATGGCCTTATCTGGCATCAACGGGAGGGGATGCTCTTGGTCATTTGGAGGTTCAATGCCCCAGAGTAGGGGGATGATAGGGATAGTGAGGCAGGAGTGGATGGGTGGGTAAGGGCATCCCTCATAGTGGCAGGGGAGAGGAAATGGGGTGGGGGGTTCAGAGGGTCAACTATGAGGGTGCAACATTTGAAATTTAAATAAAATAACCAATAAAATGAATAAAAACTATACAAATAATTCATTCGTATATTTATCCTTCCAGTGAATAACCCAATCATGTCAACAATACATAATTAGAAAAATCATGTTCCTTGCAATCTAGTTCATACCTGCTTATAAAGAGATACCATACATGCTAAAAAAACAATTGTTATTCAGAAGACAGATGAGAAACGATCAGAAATTACTCAGTGGTGTTCATAATATCTCATCTCTACTTCCTGTTGGTGGCTTCTAAAGGTGATGCTTTCTTGCAATTTTACATGGATACTCAATTATCTCTTATAAATTTGTATTTTCTTCTCACTTACTTTTCAGAATTTATATAGGAAACACACCCATTATTAAAATACCCTTATGTGATGATTATCTGGAAAGATAGAGATAGCACGATTTTAGTTGTAAACACTGAAATAGAGAGATCATGATTTAAATTCATGCCCAGGCAACATAATAAATCTCTTAACTGTTTGCTTTCAATGTCAGTACTAGACTCTTAAGCACCAGTTTATGCTTTAGCTCTTTTTGCTTTGTTAACTTTAGCCATTGATCATTTCTTACACATATCAAAAGCAAAATCTAACACATTAAGAATTTACAAAGCTTTCATGATTTTACCTTTTACTAAAGGTGTTTTAAATTTTCGAGACAAAATATGGAACTGTTGTCATCATGACTATATAGGTTGGATTGCATTCTTTGGTGGTTTAGTAGCATTTTTAAATTTTTTTACACTATATCTTCTGTGCTTGGTGGCTGGTGCAGTTGCCATGATGCACAGAATCTGTTCTCTCCTTCTACCATATGAGTCCTGAGACGAAAACTCTAATCAGGCCCAATATATAAATATCTTTTCTTGTTACCTCATTGCCTGTCCCTCTTAAATAACATTTTATGTAGCATATCCGTAATTACTTTTTATGTCAGGCAAAGTTTTAAGGATTTGCAAATATACACTTATTATTTTTTGTAATGAAAGAGCAAATGATACATTGGCAATCAGCTTAATTAATTGATTCTAATTTCAAAAATGGGTGTTTTATATATTTGGGTACAGTTCAATAAAGATTAATCTCATTGCACAGAGACCATTGGAAGCAAGGAGACAGAATGCAGGCAGTACTTGTTTTTGTTTGGTCATTTGTGGAGCTTCTCCATGGGAATGAATCATCCAGGAACAGGCCTGGCCCTTTGTGTTTCTGGGAACTCTGCATGATCAATGAACAAATGGAGAAAATAAATAGGCATCTCTGAAATAAGCACAACATGATGAAATGGATTTAATAGAGCCAAAATCTCTCCTATATTTACTAGCCAGATGTTTGGTTTAAAAACCTGAACTCACAATAAACTATGTTTACAAAAGGGTATGGTATCTCCTCATCCGACGCAGAATACTCACATTTTCCGAGGAAGTTCTGTGACTAAATACACCATCTATATTGTTCTGTTCAGTAATTATAAATTAAGACTCTATTTCTCAAATCGTTATAGCCAGTAGAATCAGAATATTTTGTTTTCCTTTCTGAACAGTTGTTTCACAATGGGCTGCCTGGTTTTAAAGATTGTGAAACCCTTAGAAGGTTGAGCTACTCAGGAGAAATGCAGCAGTAGCAGCAGGTTTTGAAATGTAAAGGCCTGACCTGACTTGAGTGTCCTCTGGGCTTCTGATTGAAGTCTAATCCCAGTTGGCTCACCTTTCTGCCCCAATACTTTGCCTGCTAATATTGGCACTGTTCCTTTTAATGACAAGACAAACCAAACTTTTTCTCTTAAGTTAGATCTTGGAAGGCATTTGAGTATGACAGCATAAAAAGTAATAAATAACACTGCCCTTTTCTTTAAGATGTATTTGTTTTATTTTATGTGTATGAATGGGTACCACATGCATGTCTGTTGTGCACAGAGGTCAGAAGAGCAAGTCTGATCTCTTTGAACTGTAGTTACAGATTGATGTTGGCCACGAAGCAGGTGCTGGGAATGGAACCTATATCTTCTGCCAGACTAATCACTGCTTTGAACCATGGAGACAACATTTTAGCCCAAAAACATTCCTTTAAAATTGAATTTCTGACTTTGAAAGAACCAACAATGTAACTTTATGTGAGATTAATGAAATTATAGTTATCTTACAATTTTGCCTTCGTGTAAGTTGTCATGGTGTATTTCAGAATGAAGTGTTTGTATTATTGAAGAAAATATTTTAAATCCTTATAACTTCTAAGAGTTGTCTGGCTATATTTGGAGAGTTTTTGTCTTAAGATAAAATCCTATGATATAGTTTAGATTGCTTATCAACTGGGATCTTCCTGCCTTAGCCTTCTTAGAACTGAGATTACAAATTTGGGGCAACAATGGCCAGACCGCATATATGTACTACAGAGTCAATACAATTCGGTAATTCATAACTTACACTCGGAGATGGAAACCCTTGTGTTAAAAGGAAAGTCAATGTTTCAAATTTTTTTGACTAGACTTTTTATTCTCATGTCTCAAGTGAATATAAGACACAAAGGCGCATCATAAAATATCATGCAGGTGAAATGGTCACATCTCATGCCAATATTTAAGAAACTGATACCACGTGATGTGCCATGATTAACATGATCCCTTGCATCCAGGAGGTATCTTATGCTACTATTTATATAAAACCTGTGAGAAATTTGATTAGCTTAGAAAATGAATAAAGTCTCCAGTCTTTGACCACATGTTAATTAATCAAGAATTAGCTTTGACTACGTAATATAAAAATAAACACTAAATATATATTGTACATGGATATAAAGTCTCCAGCATTATTACATCATTAATAAGTTTATGAAAATAGTGCGACAAAATATCCATTTTTAATTACGTTTTCAAAATTGCACAAAATTTAAATTAATCACACTAGATTTTACCCATTTGTTTCTTTGTTTTAAGTATGGCTCCTTGATCCCATGCAGGCTGGATGCCCAGTGTGGGGGAATTCGAGGGTGGGGAGATGGGAGTGGGGGGACATATCCTCATAGAAACAGAAGGAGGAGGGGTGGAATAGGGGGTTCCTAGGCGGGAAGGAAATGAGGTAAGGGAATAACATGTGAAATGTAAATAAAATATCCAATAAAGAAAGAGATTAAAAAAAAGTATGGCTTACAGAGATGTTTTCTATAAAGAATTTTTTTCTAGAAATAATATACATATATAATTGCTAAATAAAGGCAGTCATTTTCTTGTCTCTCTGAATCTGTTGTTACCAAATAGCTCAGCTTCGGCTGGAAGAGTCCTGTGAGTCATAATGAATCCACAACTGTCAATGGACTCATCATATAGATTCCCAGTGCACCTATCTATATCAACTGAGAACTTATCATGCAGATATCTGTTGTCCATAAAAAATTATTTCACAACACTTCTCCTTATTTTCTGACTTTTAAGTTCCCCTCATCCCTCTTCTAAAATGTTAACTGCGATTTAGAGAGGAAGGTAGAAATGATTTAGAGTGAAATATTCATTTGTCCACTTATGTTCAGCTTGTCCACTTTATTTGCAGCTATGAATCTCTGCATTTAGCACCAGTCTCACAAAAGCCACTTCACTGATTAAGGGGGAAGAGTACTATTTAACTATGGTATGTGTATAAAATTTGATGTAATTACAATTTTGCTAACCAACAGTATTCAATCCTCCAAAAAACATACAACTAGTATCTATAATGTAACTTGACACAAAATTTTGCCAGATTTCTCGTTCTGGCAAACATTCCCTCCATGTGGAGCATATGTCAAACCCAGTCACAAATCAGCTGGAAAGCTCATTTCCCCTTTTACCAATATTGCCTCTGTTGAACAAGTATGTACGTCATACCTTTGACGTTTGGTCTCTTACATCACAGCAGTCACAGGAGAGCACCATTGATGAAGGAATGGTTTTAGACATATAGGAAATGACTTCTACAAAGCTGTTTGTTCCAAATTTAAGCTGTTCTGTATACAGAAAGAGACATGAAAATAATATAATGGACCTATTCATGTATGTATGTATGTATGTGTGTGTATGTAAATATACAGAGTTGAAAAGTCCACATGCTGTAACATAGTGTCTTCTGAAGAACAGAATAGAATTTTCATTGGTTTGAAGTAGGAACACATTTCTTAAACTCCTATCTACTATAATGTTCCAACTGACTATATATGTGTATGTGTATGTGTATATGTACATACGTACATATAGATACATATGCAATATCAATAGTAAAATGCAATATAGCAGTGGGAGCACAAAGAAAGAGTTTTATGTAATTATTTTTCTGCAGAGTACACTTTCTCTGGCTAACAATATCATTCCTGTAAATACTTTTTCTCAGTGGAGATTAGCATAGTACTTGATCTGAAGCTTTATTTTTTTTTAACCAGAGGTGAACAATAGCTTTAGGCAGTTGTCAGAATCTACAGCTTAAATATGAGCCTTCAAATACTCTCCTTTCTAGGAGATTACATGGTGATATTGTCGAAATGCCTTTAAGTATGGCTGCAGTTGTTTTAAAGACCTTTGAGCTTGATATTTAGATTTTATAAATAACGGCACTGTCAGTTTTTATATTATCTAGTTCAGCTCTTTGGCTTGAGTTGTCACATAGGGATAAGACATAGAGGGAATAATGTCTTTCTGCCTATTCTGTAACTTCTCCATGAGAATATATTTATAAAAGTTCATAAAGTTCAATGTTTATGATTACATTTTTTCTTTGTATTTCTGTTACATGTATGAAGTTAGAGAAATACTAGGAAATGGAAATTGGCCAACATAATATAGAAGGAATTGTTTAGAGATAATTGCTTTCTCTGGAATTTAACTGTCTCTCATAAATCTTCCAGCATGCAGAAAGAGTAATTTCTTCTGTGTTGTCTAGAAGCACACAAAGGAAGGCAACAACTAAATAATTGATTGGCCACTAAATATGTCTTGATGTTTTGTCATGCACATGCATGTGAGATTCAAATTAGAATAATCTGAAGGCTGGTTCACTGTGCTTTTCAATTAGAATATTTGTATGACCCTCAACTGTTACTTGGCTCTTCATGTTCCGTGGTAGTCCCTGGATTTCCATGGTTTCTCAGCGCTCAAAGAACAGAAAAAAATGTTTGTGCCTGAAAGCATTTGTGATCCCCAAAAGACCACCAAGGAGCTGTTTCTAATGCAATCATATTAGGGTTTCTTTATTACAAATTTGAGTTTGGAGTGACTCACCACAGACCCACAGAATGGCTTGGTGCAGCAGTCCCAAACTCTCATAGTAACAAAGTTGTATAGGAGAATAGGACCAAGTGAGGGGGTGTCCAGCCTGGCAAGCATCTAACTGAATGTTTATTTTAGCCAACAGGTGGGTGCACTGAAGCAATACCTTATACAATCACAAAGGGTCTGAAAGTACGTATGAAACAGACTAATGTTTGATTAACTGTTGCTAGGAAGTAGATAGGAAGTAACTCTGGCCAAGGACAAGGACAAGCTGAAGAGTCCTTCCTGGTACTTGGATATAGCTTGGGTTCAGTTGTGGATGAAGTTCTCAGATTCTTCTTCTTCTTCTTCTTCTTCTTCTTCTTCTTCTTCTTCTTCTTCTTCTTCTTCTTCTTCTTCTTCT
>NW_021604622.1:17020822-17021627 GCF_004785775.1 Grammomys surdaster
CTTCTTCTTCTTCTTCTTCTTCTTCTTCTTCTTCTTCTTCTTCTTCTCCTTCTCCTTCTCCTCCTCCTCCTCCTCCTCCTCCTCCTCCTCCTCTTCCTCCTCCTCTTCCTCCTCCTTTTTTCTTCTTCTTCCTCCTCCTCTTCCTCCTCCTTTTTTCTTCTTCCTCCTCCTCCTCTTCCTCCTCCTTTTTTCTTCTTCTTCCTCCTCCTCTTCCTCCTCCTTTTTTCTTCTTCCTCCTCCTCCTCTTCCTCCTCCTTCTTCTTTTGTTTAAGTTGGAGGTTAGCCCCATGATGGAGTATATTTGGCCTCTCCAAAGCAACTTCTTGCTTTCTGGATAAAATCAAGTAGAGAAATAAAGGTGCATCGACTTATGAGTTTTAGTCTTGCAAGCTAGAATTATTTCTATTGGACTCCATTTTCCCACAAAAATGGCCTGCTGTAACAGAAGTTAATAAGGAACTATGGGATGTGAGCTTTTTGTTTATTACTTCTTTTCCTATATGTGTGCTCTACAGAGCAGATGTGAATTTCGAGGGAGGTGAAAATGTGGTAATCAGTTCACTGATTTCACAGTGCAGATCTTGAGGACTGAACTGCAGACATTGTGTTTCATCTGCATCCAATTAAGACATCTTACTGGCCAACAAATAAAATATTTTTTAAAAGGAGAAGAGATATAATATGTAAAAATATCTATCTATCTATCTATCTATCTATCATCTATCTATCCATCTAAACATACATAGATACATCCACCCATCTATCTATCTATCTATCTATCTATCTATCTATCTATCTATCTATC
>NW_021604622.1:17021637-17029084 GCF_004785775.1 Grammomys surdaster
ATCTATCTATCTATCTATCTATCTATCTATCTATCTATCTATCTATCTATCTTGGCATATATTTCGTTACATTATAAAGGTGTGCCTAGCATTCAGCAACACCTCAGGAATGCTACTACAAAGGTGTGTGGCCCTTTATTAAATTCTTATATAACTGCTAATTTTTCATATATTCTTTTGGAGTATAATGGCAAAATAAATGTCTCAAGGGCTAACATTTTAAAACACTAGTTCAAACAAATTTCTAAATATGAAAACACAATTTCCCAGGTAAAAGAGAAGATTATAAATACATTCAGCAGGGGACCCATCAGCTCAGTGATTTAAATGCCTCTGTCACTGCCAACAAGGATCTTGTTAGCAACAGAGAGAGGAGGTTGGAGTGGCTTATTGTGTCAAAAACAGACCTGCCAGGATCACAGATATACCGTTAAGTTGCATGACAGCGCTTGATGCTTATATGACAGGGTTGATCTCCTCTGATGTCTACAAAATCCTTTCCCCCAAAAAATCATGTTTCTAAATTTACCATTTGTGAACATCTCAATCATTCTGTGAAGACTCCCATTTTGCAGTAATTTCAAGCTTTTATAATCATATCACAAATGGATGAAAAGAAATATGAGCATGCTGCAGTTGACCTAGCTATATCACTGTATATTCTCCGAGCAAGAAATGCATTTATGTTTATCCTCCCTTATCAAACTTTTCCCACTGGAAGCTTATTTTATGCTGGATGGAAAGGGTGAATTGCCTTAAGTGGAAAAAAAATTATCTTTTCGATGATTGGATCTGACAGTTTACTGAAATAAAAATTATTCTAAAACTGTTAATTCATCAGAATTAAGCAAAAATATAACCTGACCTGGAGATTATTTTCTCTCTAAGGACCAAGGAAATATCACAGACCTCACTATAGCCTTTAGTAGAACCAAATATTTAAAATCCATTTGTCTCCTTAAAAGTTAAGAATATAAGTACAAAAATATTGATCATTGTCATCGTATTTACTGATATTTAGTGTATAAGAAATTAACATAGAGAAAATTATTATAAACCTATCTTCCAGGAAGTTATTGCTTATCAGGTAAATAAATTTCATTTTTTCTAACTATGTGTGATTTAATAACAACTATATAAAATTTTCTGGGCTAAAATATATATCTGGCAAATTATTTTATTGACCTTTTTATTCTTCCTTGATTTTAGAGGTTTACTGTTTCAAAAACAATTAAATATTTTTATATTTAATGCTGTTTTGATGTGGACATTTTTAAGTGATATAGTTGAATGGTTCACTTGTCACTTTCAGTTGATAATTATAATGCACTTTCTGACTTCATACCACAAATCATTTCTCCTTTTTTACGTGCAGTTTTGTATCTGTTTACGTTTGGTCTACTCTGAAGTAATTTTTGAATCACTCATCAAGAAATAATCAAATTTTATATTTTCTATGTGATTATCCAACTGTCATAACACTATTTGTGACATGATTTATTTTTCTCCATGCATTGAACTAATGCTGACTTTGTATTCATATCGTCTGTGGTTTTGTGGGTTGAGTATGTGTGTGTACCTTTGTGTGTCATAGCATGTAGGTGTTTATTATATTTTTCTATTTTTTAAATACACCTAAGAACAAAGGAAGTGGCTTTTCCTGTGTACTCTGTATTATTTCAGAGAACTAACTCCTGGTTATAGAGAAAGTTGAATTAGTAACAGCAAGGATTCCAAATTTAAAGCTGACTATATAACTAGAGCTTTTACCACTATTGATAGTGTTTGTGGTACTGCAGATGCTCTGTAAGTTTTCAAGGGTAAACTCCAAACCAGTTAGAAATTCTTTCATCCACAGTAGTGACCTGCATACATGGTTTGTCACTGTAATAGTGATACAAGATTTGTGGAAATAACCAATCAATAGCTGATTGGACTTAAATTCTAACTCAGTTTCCCTGAGTTAGAATTCATCCTCAAGACTGCTCTTCCAAGAATATGAGAGGTCATAAGCCAGGAAACTGGTAGAAAACCAAATACGACTCTTCTGTTAAAGGAATGTGGCAATAAAATGATTCATAAAGGTAGTCCATAGCCAGAAAAAAATGCAGAAGCTAGAGCACTTGGTACAGTCATTTCCATCAAATCCCTTCTATTAGGGATCAAACATTCCTGTAGAAGAGGAGACAGAGGCAATGGAAGACACCACAGAAACCAGGCTCTGTAACACAGCAGGAATGATCTAAGTACAAACTAACAGAGGAAGTCACAGGGTGTATAGCACCCCATGGGTCTGTTCCTAACTAGTCTCAACACTAAATGTAGAAGTAGACACATGTCCCTATCCCTCACCAGTGAGTTATCTCCAATTAATAATCATTCAGAAATGAAATATTAATTCTCTTCAAGTGATTCTCACTGGGGATAAAAACAATTCTTCTGTTCTTGCTATTAAAAATAGATTTATTTTCATACTTTATGTTCTTGTTATGGTTTCTTTTCCTGCAACTTTTCCCAGTTTTTCCCACATCTCCCTTCCTATCCAGAGTCACACTGTTTCTGTCTCTCATTAGAGAACAAACAGACATCTAATGAATAATAATAAAATAAAAAGTAAAATAAACAGAAATAAAGCAAAATAGAACAATACAAAGATAAAAATGGCCAAAGAAAAAGCACTAGAAAAACATATAGACTAAGAGACACACACACAATCTTTCACACACAAATCCTTTATACCTCAAACCAGAATCCATAATGTGTCTATTTGTGTGTGTGTGTGTGTGTGTGTGTGTGTGTGTGTGTGTGTGTGTGTGTGGAGAGAGAGAGAGAGATAGAGAAAGAGAGAGAGAGAGAGAGAGAGAGAGAGAGAGAGAGAGAGAAAATTCTATTCAATAATTTTCTGAGAAATCATGGTGGCATGATATATATTGCTGAATTTACCTAGATTCTATGTGAGAGTGTAGAGTTTTTATTTAAACTCTAATGTTGTCTACATGAAAATAGATTAATGATAAAGAAAAAGTTCAATAAAATCTATTCAGCAACCATTCTTAAAAAATGCATTCCTGCTGTCATGGAGAATATTAGTGTCCAGCAACACAGTTCCTGTCATATTGGGAGTTAATTAACTTTTATAATTTAAAGATAGATATTAAGGCTGAAGCACACATCACTTGACAGAGTATATCTCTGCCTTAGCATGTGTGTAACTTTTAACTAGCATGCAAAGTGGAATTGCCTTGAGAAATGATAGGAGAACATTAAAAAACACATATTTTAGACTATTCTAACTGTTCATATTCCCTTAGAATCATGTGTTCATGAAGATATGGGCTCCCTTTTGAAACTTTTTTCCACATTTCAATTCTCCCTTTACACGATCTAGAAAATTAATGAGACTTGTCCAGAAGGTATTTATTAGAATGAGCCCATTTTAGAGGCTTAATTTAAAACAGTTGAATTGCCTCAAAGAGCTAAATAATAGAGCAAAATCATATCATGGATAATATAAATGGAATTTTTTACTACATTATGTGGCAAAATCCAATTCAGCACATATTTCCAGCATATTAACCGGTAAAACACTGCCTTCGGTATTTAGGATTAGGACAATAAATAATGTACTATTCTTCCTTTTAAAGACTTGCCATAATGCCATGCCTGGACATGATGTGTATTAATGTGAATGTACGTCCATCCATTACCTCTTGTGCTCTAGGAGATTTTTAGTGAATAGATATCATATGCTTCATTTATACAGATGAAGTTCAACCACAAATAGAGGAAGCAACAATCACCAAGCCTCAAGGCAATTAAATGAGAACACGGGAATGAACCATCAGGTATATTTATTCTCAAAGTAATACCTGATTTATAAATGTAATGTCTCAAGAAACTGAGACTTTGAGAATCCTAAAAGTAACATTACTCTTTAGAATAATAATTTAAAAATAATGTACAAATATTAAGAACACAAGGCAAAACTAGAAGAAAAATAATATGAAAAAGTACAGAATAAAAATATGAAGAAATATTAAACAGTATGCTAACATGGAATATAATTAATATGTACCAAAAAAGTTGAATCTGTACCTAGTTTCTGGAGTTCTGTAAAGAAACAGCATGCTTTAGACTTCTTACTGGGAAAATTGTCTCCAAATGAGCTTACTTAAAAGTATGCCGTTTTTATTGTTGAAGAAACTCACTGTAATGAGAATGGAATCCCCAACCCAGTTGGAGACATTTTCCCAAGGCTTGCGCAATCACTATGGCTAAGGACCACTCTAGGAAAGTAGGCTTCCTTTATCTATGGTAAAATAATATGTTGAATATTTAGTTGTTTAATAAGACATCAATTTTGTTTCTTTTGTTCTGTCTTGCTTTTTGCCTAAATCAATGTTTCTGATGCAGAAACTTATATACCACAGTAAAGTAGGATTTAAATGTCCTTTTGCCCCTCTGAATAACTCAGAACAATCTATTTTTTATTACTGAGTCTTTTCTATGCATACTTTCCTTAAAACTTCAGATATTTCTTCTCACACTTGGGTATCTCTTTCTCTAAATCCTCGGTCCCCTTTATGTGCCTACTTATTGGCTAACACATCTGGACTATATGACAAATTAAGTAACATAGCTCTGTTTTTCTCTCCTTCATTGTCTAGTTCTAATTTCACTTGTGCTAAGGAACTAGTAAAATTAAAAGGAATTTCCTTCTGGATAATTTTTGTACACATACACTATATCTGACAAATATTTGCTAGATTTATTTTTTCAAAACAATCTGTTTCCATTCCTCTGTTGAAGGACATCTGGGTTCTTTCCAGCTCCTGACTTGTATATATACTATAAACATAGTGGAGGGTGTTGTCCTTGTTGTATGTTGGGGAATCTTTTTAAGAGTTTTTCTGGGTATAGAAGTTTAGGTGGATACAGAAAATGTGGTATATTTACACAATGGAGTACTGTATCTCAGCTATTAAAAACAATGAATTCATGAAATTCAGGATGAAAATATCATCCTGAGTGAGGTAACCCAATCACAATAGAAAACACATGGTATGCACTCACTGATAAGTGAATATTAGCCCAAATGCTGGGAATACCCAACATACAATTCACAGTCCATATGAAGTTCAAGAAAAAGGAAAACCAAAGTGTAGGTACTTTGATTCTTCTTAGAAAGGGGAACAAAATACTCTTGGGAGCAAATACATAGTCAAAGTACTGAGCAGAGACTGAAGGAAAGGCCATCCAGGGACTGCCCCACCTGGGGATCCATCCCATGTGCAGTCACCAAAGACACTGTTGTGGATGCCAAGAAGTGCATGCTGACAGGAGCCTGATATAGCTGTCTCCTGAGAGGCTCTGCCAGAGCCTGACAAATACAGGGGGGATGCTTGCACCCAACCATTTGGACTGAGCATGGGGTCTCCAATGGGGTCCCCAGTGAAGGAGTTAGAGAAAGGACTGAAGGAGCTGAAAAGGTTTGCAAACCCATAGGAAGAACAATAATATTAGCTATCCAGACCCTCCACAGTTCCCAGGGACTAAATAAACAACCAAGAAGTACACATGGAGGGACCCATGATTCCAGCTGCCTATGTAGCAGAGGATGACCTTGTTGGGCATCAAGGGGAGGAGAGGCTCTTGGTCCTGTGAAGGCTTGATAACCCGGTGTAGGGGACTTGAAAGGCAGGGAGGCGAGAATGTGTGGGTGTGTGGTAGAACACCCTCATAGAAGCAGGTGGAGGGGAGATGGGATAGAGAGTTTCAGGGGATGGGTAATTGGGAAAGGGGATAACATTTGAAATGTAAATAATGTAAATATCCAATTAAAAAAACAAAAACAAAGAAACAAAAAAGACAATCTGGTGATAATTTTAACAAGTGTTAAGTCCACTGATCTTAATTGTAATAAAGAGTTTCTGTCTGAGGTAAGTTTCCTATTGCTGTGAAGAGTCACCATGACTATGGCAACTCTTATAAAGGAAAGCATTTAAATGGTGCAGGTGCAAAGCGTAGTGCAAAGCCTTAGTCCATGATCTTCATGGCAGGGAGTAGTGCAGCACACAGACAAACTTGGGGCTGGAGAGTAGCTGAGAGTTCTGCAACCAGACTGCATACTGGGAGAGGACAGAAAGAGCCACTTGGTCTGGCTTGAGTTTTAAAACTTCAAAGCCCACGTAGTGACCTACTTTATCCATCAAGGCCTCACCTACTTTAACGAGGCCACATCTCCTAATGTTACTCCCTAGGTAGTCATATATCAGTCTGTGGGTGTCATTATTATCATCAGACCACGGAGTTCACGAAAGAACACACAGAAGTCGCCCTGATTGATATGTGAATGAAACAAGATATTTGGGGGCTTGTCTATGAGAAACAGTTTTCTCTTCATCATATCTGCTGAAGCCTATTATAAGCTAGACCCGTAAAGCGTCACTAACTTTTCTGCCTAATCATGAACTGAAGAAGGGCAAGAACAATAAACTTTCAGAACTGGGTTGTTAAAAGACAAACAGGCCTTCCCCCTACACAAGGAGCTTCATGAAATGAACAACACTGAAAGAAGGAGAAATAGTCTTCTCCAGGAAGAACGCACTAATTGACCCTTCAAAACCAATTGTCCAGCTCTGAAAATATATGTACATGTGCATTGTGTGTGTGTGTGTGTGTATACATACACACACACACACATATATATGTATATACACACACACATATATATGTAGATACACACACACATACACACAAACACACACACACACACACACACACATATATATATATATATATATATAGAGAGAGAGAGAGAGAGAGAGAGAGAGAAAGAGAGAGAGAGAGAGAGAGAGAGAGAGAGAGACAGAGAGTATGGTATGTTTTAGTATATATTTGTATATACATATATGCATCTAACCAAAATCATGGAGAAAAAGAAGTCAGGATTTCTAAAGAGACCAAAGAAAATTTTAGGGAAGGTTGCAATGGAGAAACGGGGAAGGTGAAAGAAAATAATTATAATCTCAAAAAAAATAATTGATGCTACTGGCTCTCTCAAACACATTACCTAATAACTAGATTTATTTTGTAGGTTAAATGATAATCTTAAAGATAAAGGCCCTTCATAAACCAATGAAACTTGCTACAACTTACCAAAAATGCCCCAAGTCAATGTAAAATTGATTTAAGAACTTGAACCACATCACTGATATTTATTGGCAACAATCTTGAGTCTCAGTGCCCTCTGCTGACAAAAGCAACCTGAGGGAGAGGAGGTTAACTCCACAGTTTAAGGCCATCTTGGCAGGAAAGTGGAAGCACCTTGGAAGCAGCGTGAAACACTATTTACAATCAGAAACTAAACTGGACTGAGGGGCTGCTGATGCTGCTCTCAATCTCTCTCTCTCTCTCTCTCTCTCTCTCTCTCTCTCTCTCTCTCTCT
>NW_021604622.1:17029094-17041277 GCF_004785775.1 Grammomys surdaster
CTCTCTCTCTCTCTCTCTCTCTCTCTCTCTCTCTCTCTCTCTCTCTCCTTCCCTCCCTCCCTCCTTCCCTCCCTCCTTCCCTCCCTCCTTCCCTCTCTCCCTCCTTCTCTCTACCTTTTTCCTTTCCCTTTCTCCTTTTACTTTTGAACTGGTCTACAAGTGAATAGGTAACACAATAATGTAAAAAAATATAAACGGTTCAATCTGTTTTAAAACAGTACTTTCTCTACCCTGTGCATCTTATATTTACAATTTTATGGACATGTTTATCATAACAAGTAGAAATCACATGCAGTACTCTTGAGTTAGGGGCATAAAAATATGCAAACTTTGATACTACGGATCTATCTATGATACTATGGATTATATCTATCTATATGGATGTATCTTTTTTATTTTAAATAATTTATTTATTTTTTCTCAAATAGTAATTCATTCACACAGGGGTTATAAACACAGAAAGGCAGGATGTGGGTAAGAGGATGACACTGGAGTGTGGGTGTTCAGGGGGAATACAGATATCTTTCAGAACTGGGTATCGGCTGCGTGAAGGTTCAGGGGACAGGTCACTATGACTCTGCCTATGACTCACTTGTCCTTATCTAAATTGGTATTGTCTGCCAAGGCTACCTATTTACAAGGACTATGACTACTCACGCTTGTAAATTTCCACAAAGGCTGCCTGTTTACAATAGCTGATAGCCATCTGTTTCAATGTTTTTCCACTGAGACCCAAGACTTGGTGTTAGTATGCATGTATGACAGGCTTATTGCTGATTTTAGGCCTATGGCTGATTTTAGGCCTTCAGTGTATAGGCATGGCTGCCCCTGACATCTCTTCCCTTCTCTAAGTATAGAAGGGCTGTGGCAATTCTAATCTTTTGAAGGTGGGGATAGAAGCCTGACCTCCAGTACTTGAAGGGGACCTTGTAATGGCTCCGGTCCCCCTGTCATTGTCCAGTGAGGCATGAGGCCCATACCCATCCTGATGTCTTTTTCCTAGAGAGGGGATACTTTTGACATCAACCCCTATGCAGTCAGGCTTGTCCCTCTGGGAACCCAGAGACTATGGATGTATCTTAGGTTGTAAAAGTTCATCTCATGAAAAAAATCAAAGCAAGTAAGGTCAATCGTTACATTGTCCTCTTAAAATCAGGTTAAACAAAAGTCTTTGATTACACAGTAGGATGTAAGTCTTTCAAGGTGTGTAATTAATTCTAACAGTGAAGCCCAGCTAATGTTGCAGTCATCTTACCATGTAGAATATACTTACCATAAGGCTTTGTCATGTGGTGGCCTTAATGACTTGGCAAAGGGAGTGACAACATTCCTTTTAAAACCAAGTTTCAGTGTATACAACCACCTCAAACTATTTGCTTTCTCCTTCTATATTTGGGAAATTTGAACAATGTGCTTCTTGTGTGCAATGCCTGAAGGCCAGACTTTTTCTATGCCCAGGGTACATTGCATTTCACCAGTGATAACAACCATCACATGTGTGACAGTTCATTTATTTATCTATGTTTGCTGGTAGTCCTACAGAAAACCTGTAGCAAGCTGAGGACACAATTTTGAAATTTAATTTGTACAGATGATTTTATAGGTTACAATGCCTGAGAGGTTTACCATTTGAGCTAGTCAAGATAAAATTGGAATGAATTAACAGAAATGATATCAATACAAAATTTTGGACCCTTGAGTATCCAACAATGTCAGTTACTGATAGATAAAAGAAAAAGATAGCAACTTGATTTTTCTCACAGACACAGGATACTGATAGAAAATCTGAGATGTCAGATCTGTAAGCAGGAGTACGAACTGAAAATACTGATGAGGGTAAGACTTGAAGAAAAGATAACCGAGAAATGACCCAGAAAAACATCTCAAGACCTGGGATCTTGCAAAAAGAAAATGACCAGAGGAGTCTGTAAACGGGACAGAAATCAAAGGCAGACTCAAACAAAATAACACTTTTATATAGTCCTTAAAAGAAAGCAGTGTGCTATAGGACATCAAAGCTTTCTCCTGCCACTTACTTGCTAAGAAGGCATTTACTGTGGTGTTTTTTTTTTTTTTTTGTTTTTTTTTTTTTACTAAGGACAAATGCATCTTTGCTCAAAGGATGCTGTCACATCAGTAAAATAGAAGTTGCCACAACTCCCTCATGATTAACAATTAATAGAAGTGGTTGCTTCTTGTTTTGAATTTTCTGATGATGAGGACTAAACCCAAGCCCTTAGGAATCCAGGTAACCTCTCTACCAAGAAGCTCCATCCCATAATGGCTTGATAGAAGATACTCCATCAGTGAGAAATAAATTAAACTGACTCCTGAGAGATGTAACCATGCAACCATGAACAACTATGACATGAGTTTCTTATTGCTACCAGCATAACTCATTGTCGTCAGTATAACTCACATAAGTGTGTATGTATATATATGTGTCTATACGTATATAAAATTGCAATTTATTACATACAGATAATATTAATCTCATAGCATGATTTAGCACATATACTTGCCTGAATATTGTCCTAGTTGTTGTGAAAGTAAAAACTAGATATTTGGGGGGATAGAAAAATGACTTTGGATTATTAACTGCTGAAATGGATATAATATCCATTTGTTTTATAATCACTGACTTTGCTTTATAATTCTATTTATTCACTTTTGAAACTAATTTTGTCTACAATAATTATACAATAAAAACCAAACTAAAATTAAAGAAATGTATGTGTATATTATACTTATCAGAGTATGTGTATTGCATAAACTATATTTGTATATACATATATAAAACAAATTATGTAGTATACATATATGCACAGACATGTTTAGCATAAATATATACATGCATAACTTAGTTCAGGCATGTTTTAATATTTATATTCGCATGTATATCTGTTTGTGTGTGTATGTGTGTGCGTGTTGGTCTTCATAAAAAATCAACAGACATGAGATTATTTAACCTGTTAATGTTATAATAATAGCAATTTTATCTTAGGAGACCACTCATTTCAACGGTATATGTAATTTTATATAAATGATTTGGTTACAGGCATTTGCTGTTACTATAAAATAAGTGTAATGACAAACTTTTATTTTTCTTTTTGTTTTGTTTTGGTGGCAGCCATAGAAAAGTTAGAAAGTTATGCTATTTTCAGCATATTCATGTAAAACCCAACCAGATTTTGCACCTAACAGAACAAACATATATGACCATCATGCTCCCTCAGAATTTTGCAATAACAGGTCATTCTTCCTTAAAGCTTGATCCAGCTGATATATTTGCTTGGATTACCCCTGAAAGGATTAAATAAAACTTAGAATCTGGCTGTTAATTATCGGAGAGTAGCGTTCTCAGTATTTTGGAACTGAGACATGAGGGCAGCATGGGAATGCACTTACCCTGTTGTCATTTTCCATCTGGCCGTTAAACCAGTCTAGTAGGTTTAATTCATTGCACAGGAAAGTACTGTGTGTGTGTGTGTGTGTGTGTGTGTGTGTGTGAGTGTGTATATGCATGTTTGTATGTGCCAGTATGTGTGTGTGCTTGTGTGTATTTCTAGCAATAACTCGTATTCTTTCTTCACCTTTCAAGTGTATTCTTACTGATCACAGAGGGACATGGACCCCAGTACTCTCACGAATGCTTTGTACTGAGTAGGGAATTTTTCGGTGGTGACTCAGTACAATCTTTTCATATTCCACTCTTGGGATTAATATGTCTTCTCAGCAATACTCATTCATTGCTCATTCCTTTGGTTTACCCACGCACAAAGACCCCTGGGGAGCCTACCTTCTGAATTACTGGGGCTTGTTTGTATGAGGCTGGGTCTCTGGATGTGTGTCCATTGATGTAGATTGTCTAATTTCAGCCTTGTATTGTAACCATGGTAGTTCAGTAGGTTTCGTTCAGTTGGTTGCATGAGTTTTACAAAATGAGTTCACTAAATAGCAAAGTGGAGAAATTTGATTTCTGGAAATCCATCATTACCTGTGTAAAAATAAGTTTACGTTTTTAAATTTCTTTCTGTTCACATGTTTAATATTTATTTCTCCTTTATTTACCTTCCTAAAAATTCTCACAAGTACAAAATGCAGGGACTTAACCCATAGATATAGTTTAGTTGTATAACTTCTTCCTTGGACTAGAAATGTAATAAGAAAAGCTGATAAATTGTATCCTTTTTTTTTTAAGTATCTCATTATCTTGCTTAAATCACTTACAAGTAGAAGTATCAAGTTTACAGGAACCAAATTCTCAGGTAGGAAATATTCTTGAACCCATATCTTTATAATTACTATGTTAAAATTGTACAATTTCTTATAACTTTCTTATTTCTCATAATAAATGGTTAAAGGACCTGGGTTCCTAAATACCTCAGAAGATCTTCATGATCGTCCAAAAATTACTGCTTCCCTTATTTGATTATCAAGACCTGAGGAAAATCGAGACTTTTCTGACTATCAACTTCAGTATCCTAAGTCTTCCTGTGTTTCCTTTCAGTATTTTACTGCCCTCGACCCCCATCCCGTGCTTTTAGCAATTATTCTATGTCTTTCACAGGAGGCGTGGTATCTTCAGGCTGACCACAGGTGTTTCTTTGCCCAGGAATTTTTCATTCTTCCCACATAGCACACCATCTCGTTTTATGGCAACTCCTGACGATCAATTCATAAGCCATCAGTGATTATTAATCATTGATTTTCAGTAAAATAGTTCACCTCTTCTTAATCACGTGCAAGTCAACTAATAATCGTGGTGTTAAATTATCCATTTAGCAAGCAGAAAATGCCAAATGATCGCCTCTGCATTTACTTTGTGTTAGAAAATTGTTTGATTTGATGTATGACAACGCTCCCCTCTCTAGTCTAATATTAGGCCACATTGCTAGAATACAACTATTATTTCAGATGGCAATGTTCCCAGAACCACAAAATCCAGAGCTCTTCTCAGATTTATCTCCTGGGTTCTCTTGGACCCTCGGACACCTGTGTATTTTCTGGAAGAAAGCTAGCCCTGGGTAACTTTTAACTCAGTGGTCCCCTCCCCGTGCCCCCAGGCTACTGTGTCCCTTTCCTGTTGTTTTAGCAAAGCTTGTTGTAAGCTATTAGCCAGTAATAGCTAGAGAATCCCAAACTCTTCTTTCACTCCCTGCTTTCTTCCTCAGCACTCTCACACTTGTCTTTAGTTATTATCTAGAATCGATCGCTCTCAAAGAACGGCTTTAACTCAGATGCCTGCTCTAATTTCCAGAGTTGTAAATCCAGCTTCTATGCTGACACCCTTATTTAAAATCTCTCCTGAGGCTCCAAATTCTCTTGAGGACTTGTTGATCTGTGATTAGGCATCCCGCCCACCAGACAGGGGCAGGATCTTAGGCTCCTTTTCCCTGTGACATCCATGACTCAGCATGACTCCGGAAAGATCATGAAAGTGATCTTTGGCAACTCATTTCCTACTTCTGTATTTAGTTCACCTCATCTACTGATCTAACTGACTCAGTGCTGGCTTAGACAACATTCAAACATCTATTTCTCTGTAGTCCTCCTGGCTGGAGACTATGTGAACAATGCTAGCAGATTATATATACATATATATAGTACACACACACATACACACACACACATATATGTGTGTGTGTATGTGTGTGTGTACTATATATGTTAAGATCATTAAGCCATTCCTGTCAAGACTCATCAAACCTGTATTGCCTTCCAAGGGCCTCAACCTCAAATGTCATGAGTGAGTGATTTATAGCTTTAAAATCAAAATCAGTGAGTGGTGGAATACAGTCAGTCCACACCGGATACATTAACCTAATTGCCTGTGTTAGGAATCTTCCCCATTCTATTCTGTTCTGTTTATGTGTTAATACATTGTGACCAACCTCTTTCAATCTCTTTCTATCTGTATTCCTCAGACATCCCTGCTCCTCCCCAATACACACACACACACACACACACACACACACACACACACACACTCACTTTGGCTTCTTACAGAAGAACAAGAGTGATGTTGAATTAGAACCACATGGTAGTGGTATAATAATAGCATTAGGCACCACATACCACCACTTCTTAACTGTTTAAAAATTAAAAACACAATTGACATCCCTATGCGGGTGCCCCCTTAGATCTTCAGCTTCTGTTTAAGTGACTTCTGCCTATGTTTTGCTACTTGAGTAGCAGTCGTCTTAGCTATTACCCACAGGCATTTCATGGTTCTTTGTCTTCTCTGTGGAATTGTCTCAAGTCCCCAGTCAGTCCCTGTCAATGAACTTTTCATTCACATTTCAGATCTGGCGTCAATTTGGGATGTTTATCTTCTCACAGGGAGAGCAACTTCTCTTTTATAAACGTTGCATCCTTTTATACAATTTAGACTAATTTAAAATAATTCAATGGCTACTGAATTAGTATCTATCAGCATTGCAGTTTTAGATTATATGATGCAAAGAAGCAAAGTCTTTCCCTAGTAGTAACAGCTTTCATCACCAATATCTAGCTCAATACTTGGCCATGAACAAAGAAGCCAAGGAATATCTGTGTATTCTACACATTACTTTTAGAAATCACTGTGTCCATGTCTGACTCTTGCACTATAATATTTCCTTGAAGTACTCATTTTGTTTCTCAGTTCCTCTCACATAGGGCCTATAAACTTCATTCATTATTAACATAAGAAAGAAATATTGATTTGATTGCGTAGATATTCCTCTGACTATATCCATTTGTGAATCCATCAAAAGGGAACTCATATAAAGGGTGTAACTGAAGAATCAATTTCTGAAGATAGAAAACATAAACCCCACAGGAATTAATAATGCAGAGTCTAGTGGTATACAGGCCACTATTCCCATGTCCTTAAGGAAAATGCTCTTGGACATACTCTGGGGTGACCTAAAACTGTACAGAGCTGTGTTTATTTAGGTAGCAGAGGCACTTTACAAGAGTGATTGCAGCATTGCTGACTAATTTGTGTTCCAGTTTACTAGGATAGAATTTCACAACAGGGCATAATTCCCCAATAATTGTAAATAACACAAATTTCCAAGCAACGCTTTTTACATTTTCCCCATTTTATATCCTATTTTGGCCACAGTTATTGAATGACTCTGGGGCTGATTTATTTCCTGAGTAGAAAATAAACCATCCATATTGTGAAGGTTAAGTGATACATTAGCGGAGAGAAAATCTACTTAGTTGGGCCCTGAAGGATGCTTGGTGTGACAAAAGAAGAAGTGCTTCACAAATCTGAAATCACCCCATGCGTGTGTGACAGGAGGGAAGAAGAAAATAAAACAGCATGCATATTTTGAGGTTTAAACTGTACTATTAACATGTGTGATTTATTTGGCTTACTGAATTGAATTATATGGTTACTTATATAATGCATAAGAGGGAGTGTATAAATAATAATAGTTTGGCTGAAGGTAAAGCAAAAACGTTGTGTCAGATAACTTCACACTTCCCTTTAGTATTTTTTTTCTTCTATGAATGCTGTTGCATAAAAAAGATAATTATCATAGACAAATCCATGTGCCTGTTTTCTTTGTGTTTCACCTAGTAGATAGTTCTATCAAATCAGTCATGCAATCATGCTTATGATCGCAGTGATAACAGTTGTGTATAGTGGCAGATACCATTCCTCCAAGCACTTGGGAGGCAGAAGTAGTCAGATTTGTGAGTTCAAGGCCATCTGGCTCTACATACTCAGGTTCAGGACAGGTAGATCTAATAGAGAGACATTTTCTCAAAAAACAAAACAAAAACCAAACTAGTACATAAAACATACCTATATTATTTAGTAGAGATGTCCCTTGAAACAGAGATGGGAAAAAAACAAAAAACAATCTACTTGAAATACATTGCTTCAGTGACTTTCTATTCAGAGTTCTTTTTCTTTATCATCATTATTATTGTTTTTTTGGAGATGGAATATTTAGAAATGATGTTTTTAGAATTTGTGGATAATTTGAATCCCAGTTCACAAGGAAAAGTTTTGTCATGGACCACTTCCTTCATCAAAAAATGCAGAAAAAGCCCTATTCTTATATTTCAATCTTTGTTTTA
Source organism: Grammomys surdaster (assembly GCF_004785775.1). Taxonomy (NCBI): domain Eukaryota; kingdom Metazoa; phylum Chordata; class Mammalia; order Rodentia; family Muridae; genus Grammomys; species Grammomys surdaster. The sequence continues at coordinate 17,037,177 of NW_021604622.1, forward strand.
TTGATAAAGAAGATACATCTGAGGATGACAGATGTTCTGTAAATAACTAGGCCATGTGCAGCTAATACGAGATTGAACCAGGTTATAGCACATGTCTGACAACCTGATCCAATGCTTGGCTCTTATTTTTGACACTGGACTGATGCCTTGTGTAAATGGTCAACTTCTTAATCAGACAATTTTATTGAATTTGGATTTAGGGAAATAAGAACTTTAACAGCCAGATTTCAAGATTAGAATTCATGCTAACATTAATCCCTGGTAAAATATAGTTAAATCCAAAACTACTACAAATGATCACCCTTTCACCACTATATACTTGGAAGAAACACAAACGAGGGCTCAGATAAAAGAGGCCATCTGTCTGATCATTGCTCGTCAGTATCTTTTGTATTCATAGAGAGTACACTCTGTAGAAAAAGAGCTATCCAGGCAGAAGACAAGAGACTCAGTTCTCAAAGCTCTTAAGCATTCCAACATTTTCAACTTTCTTAAATCAAGTTAATAAATATATGGAAATTATCTGCATAAGAATAATCTTTGGGGATATATTTTATTGTTATACACATATGTTTTTATATGTTTTTAATTCTAGCCATTGTTTTAATTTATTCATAACATATGCAAAACAGATTGGAGAAAACAGTTATTTCCTAAAATAATTTTAATTAAATAAGATATCTCAATATATATTGAAGTTGTCATGTTGAGTAGTATGGTATCGCCAAAATAATATTGTTTGAAATTTCAAAGACACTTTCATTGAATATTTAGTTATATTAGTTCTATTTACTTTTCCTCTAACTCAAATGTGTTAAATGAGTGAGTAGATATTCCAGATAATTTTTATGATGAGAGTAAATAAGTCTTCTGAAATAATTTTTTCTTTAAAAAGAGAGTAGTATGCAATTTTAAAAATTAGCTTTTTAATGTTGGTAGGAGATAATAATGAAAAATAATAAAAACAAATGTACTGCTTAGGATTTTAGGCTATTACTTAGGATAAGAACTTTAAAATATGTAAACAAGGATAATAAATATCATTATTTTCTTTAAAAAATCAAATGTTGAAAATATCTCTCATTAAAACTAGGTAAATAGTTCATTTAAAATTATAGAAATATTCAAGTTATTAAATTGTGAACTTAGTAAATTCACAAAGTAAACACCCCATCATATAATAATACCATAATATTTCCTAGGAATTCATGAATATACTTATCCTACTTTTTCCATTTTATGATTTATACAAGAAGAAAAGCAGCACACCTTTAGTCCCAGTTCTGGGGAGGCAGGGGCAAGAAATTTTTTTAAGGTTCAACGCCAGGTTGACGTAAAAAGTATTGAGTTTGAGGATAGCCAAGGCTCTACAACAGAAAGAATGCCTCTCAAAACCAAACCAAAACTTGAGAAAGAAAACAGAAATTAATAAGATTATTGGAAGCTAAAATAAAATGTACATATATATATATATATGATGTTAATAATGAATTAATGATAGTATTTTATAGATTTTGATAGTCTGATTTAGACCCAAATTGAAAAGCATATTATTTATTAATCAGTGGACATGGCCTTCCTGGGCATAATCATAGATAAAGTGGTGCATGAATCCATTTACTCTAGTACCCTGCACTGTTGATTGTGATATCTTTGACAGAAAGAGCATGGTATAGAACTAGGTCGTTATTTGAATTCTCTTTGGTAGTAAATGATCTTGGTTTGTTATCTAGATCCATTATTTATCTATTTATGCTTCCAAAATTATTACCAACAAATAAATCATCTACAGCAATGATATACATTTTTAAGAACATCCCATAAGGTCTTGAAGTGTAGATAAACATTTTTAAGATTTGCCATATTTGAGTCAGCCTTATCTTCCATGAAAATTTGGAGTTTTCACTTTGGTTTGGCTGTGTGCTGTTGACAGCCTCTTCAAATAAAATGGCTGATATGAGTATTTAATCATAGACTCATTGCTGTCAGTTTGGTACTGTTTGGGATAATGAGGGAAATTTATAATATTATAGTACATTATTTTTGCATTTGAACAAGTGATGTAATTCTTGATGCAAATGTATTTACTTTAATAAATTATGAACTAAAATTAATTTTGACATGGAACTTTTTAGCATATTATGCATTTCAGATTAGTATTAATGCCATGATCAAAGGATTGAAAATATTTATTTAAATGCTTCTAAAATATGAGAACTATGCTATTAATGCCTATAAATTACATTTACTAATCCTATGATCTCCTTGCTCCCAGCAAGTTTACACCAGCCTTCATGAATTTTTATGAGTCCTGTTACTAAATACAAGAATTATCAACATCTAATTTTTATGTGGTTAACTGATCATTAATGGATAATTGCTCTCCTGCACAATCTCTAAGGATAACTCAGATAGCTTGCAGTTTACTTAGACACATGTGGTTGTAGAGTATGTTAAAGCCCAGAGGAAGATGTGGGTTACTAATTCTTCAATTCTAGTATCTGGAGAATGCAATTGTCTGAAGTACTCTGAAGGCTTACAGGAGATGATTTTGCCAACTACCAAACATTTCTGAATCCTTTCAGTTAAGATCTAGTTTCAAACTACAGCTGCAGATTGCTAGGTTTTCTTTTACTCACTAGTAGTCATTTTAGAAAATTCTAAAGGGCTATTGATTTTAAACAATTGCTTCATGACCTATGACTCAGTGTTTCTATACTCTTATTCCCAACTGATATTACCCTTTGCCTACAAATGTAGTACAAAGAAAACAATTAAAATTTGCAGATATGCTCACCCTCAGATTCCCTGTAGCTAGTGTTCATCCATTCGTAGTCTTGAATGAACATGAGAAGAAAGATAAATGGAAAGATTGTAACTACAAATCATAAACATGCTTAGAAAATCAGATGAATTTTGTATAAATTCGATGGATATTAAAGAAATTTTAAGTCATTAATCACTCTCTTTCTGATGTTATATGGTGATATCTACGAAAATAAATGAAGGCAATGTCACTTTGCCAACAGATTGTGCTTTGAAAAATCTTTTGTAAGCCCCTGTTAGAGTCTGCAACTTATTTCTTTATACAATCTTTGTAATTAATTTGTTGAGGAAACCAAGCCAACCTGTGCAATTCTCCCTAGATCAAATGTAATTAAAACGGAACAGTATGATACATGCAAAATCTCTCACGGTTTGAGATATTTGGATGGAAAAACAAATTCTTGGAGTTCTGATTTTTTTCCACAGAACATTCCTAGTATAGTAGCATGTACAACTCCTATATCTTATGGTGCTCAATATCTATGCTGATTCCTAGCCCTTATACAATTTCAGAACTTGTGTTTTCCATATATAAATCCTTTACTTTCTTGGGCTGTTATGTTCCATGCTTTTCTTGGCTCTCCCTTCTTTTAAGGTGGAGCCATTAAATTATCAAGCAGAATTCCAGTGTCATCACTTTCAATTGTCTTATTCAGCAAAGACACAAAAAAAGATGCCCAGGAAGACTGGGACTATTCTCAGAGCACAGTCTATTTTGTCAGCACAGATTCAGGCACAAACCCATGTGTCCTTGTCACTGAGAAGGAAGGGGACTTTTTCCCTTATCTCTTCAAATGGTTGATAAAATTCTGTTCACATACTATAAAGATGTGGCTCAGGAGACACACTGTTTGGATTCTGGCAAAGAGAATTTGAAGGATCCAGAGCAGGTGAAGCATACATATTTCTCTTAGATTATCTGTTGTTAAGTACCGAAGTGTTGTATGTTGCTTTACTTACATTAAACACATTTCTCTCTTCACATTTTTTTTTCAAATTTACTTATAAGTGAGAGAATAACAAAATGGAAACTCTTCAAAGCATTTTCTGGTAGAAATGCAGAGAAAGAGTGATATTTCATCAGCTGATGAGGAAACTACCTAGATCTAAGAACTACCTACCTCCTTAAAGTTTCAGTGTAGAAATATATCTGTTTTTGAGGTATACTTTTAAAATTGGTTTATTTACACACACACACACACATAAACACACACACACACACATATATGAGAGAGAGAGAGAGAGAGAGAGAGAGAGAGAGAGAGAGAGAGAGAG
>NW_021604622.1:17041287-17066900 GCF_004785775.1 Grammomys surdaster
GAGAGAGAGAGAGAGAGAGAGAGAGAGAGAGAGAGAGAGAGAGAGAGAGAGAGAGATTAGATAAAGATTGAATTGTGAGAATCTGTTCTCTTCTTCCACCACAAGAATCCCAGACATTGCACAGGTTGAGAAGCTTGGAACCAAACACATTTACCCACTGAGCAATTCTGTTAACCCTTATACTTTCCAATGAGGTGGAGAGGTGGAACATTGTGTGAGCTAACTCATGCCTTTCCAGTATGTTCGGTTTGTCTAAATTCTAATAGCATTTCCTTTTTTTTTAATACTATGAAACCAAATATGATTTGGATAAAACTGATGATCAAAAATATGAATAATTTTTTTCACTTAAATTTCTTATTTTATCTACTTTGAAATTTTTACCTGAGAAATAGTTGACATTATATCTCATAATGAAACTAGCAACAAGGAAAAATGTATTGCTAGTTTAGAGATTGGTCTTATTAATGCTTGGTACAGTAACAAGAGACACTTACTAGAGCTTATCACTGAAATCACTCAGTACAAATGCACTTACTTGACCGAGTCTAGAGAATAGGAAACTCAGATACTGGAAGGTGAAGAAGCAAGTAAAGCAACTAGCCAATCAATGTTGTAATGCCAAGTTGATATTTTTCCTGCCTATATTAGCTTTCCTTAAGCATGGCAAGGTGAGACAATGATTGTGGCCTTACACATATTCTATGGGTCAGCATTATGAATGGCTTAGCTGGGAGAGAAGATGTAAATCACAAGATTGCATCTGGCTGCATGTTGAAGCTGCCCCAATTCCATAGCTTAGTGGGGACGTAGCATTCATCTCTCACAGAGTAATACTCAGTTCTCAGTACCTTGGTGGCTATGAACTGAGCTCCCACCGTTTAGTCACATACCTTCTTTTTATGTTTTGCAGTTTGTTTTTGTCTTCTGTAGAGTGTGTGTAGTTGAGGGACACCATGTGTTTTGTTTTGAAGTTTGTTTTTGTTGTTTGTTTAGAGTGTGTATTTGAAGAACACCATGTGTGTCAGGGAGTCAGCACATGCATATGCTTCTATGTGGTGCTTCATTGGGTGTCATCCATTTGTGTGTGTGTGTGTGTGTGGTGTGTGTGTGTGTGTGTGTGTGTGTGTGTATCTAACTGGCCTCAATAATGTCCATTATACTAGATTATTTGGGCAGTGTTACCCAGTCATCACCCTGTTTTGTCTCTCTGGTGGAGGAATCATAAAAGTTTGCAGTTTCAAGTGATTAGTAGTTTCTGAAGGTCACACTCCAGTCCCCATCCTTCCAACATGAATCCCTCCCCAATGACCAATGTCTACATAACATGAGCTCCATTCTGGAGGACTACAGAGGAAATGACTCCTATTCTTTCTGACAATTAGTAATGCAATGGGGGATTTACAAAAGCAGGAAACAAGGCCAGAAGCCAATACTTCTTTTAAACATTTTAAAAAGAATTTGTCATTAAATGCGCCTTCACTTTTATAAAGTAAGAAAACTATGGCCCATTCTTAAGAACAATTGTCCAATTTCTTAAGGGGATAATGAAAACCATATGTGAATTTGTGATTTTAGCATCAGCACAGAAACTACATACAAAAACTACAGTTTTTCAGTGATTTCTTAAAATTGAACCAATTTCTAGATGTGTTTATTTAGATGTGTTTACGTAGGTACATGCACTTACAGAAGAAACACAGTAGAAGTGACACTGGAAGTTTACTCTGCATGTTTTTCATTGTAAAGCATTCAAATCCTTTAAGGGAACAATGCATTTGACAAAAACTTCAGATATCCCCATTGTATTCTGAAACAAGGTAATCAAGTATTCATTTCATTAAAATAACCTTCCTTGCACATACTCATTCATTAGGTCTTAAATAAGATATTGTTATTAAAATTTAATCAAGCAATAAGGATACGTAAATCAGAACTGCATGATGATGATGACCTGAGGACAGGACAAAGTGGATGGATGAAGTTTCATGAGCAGACCCCCTAGATGGAAATCAGTGGCTAGGGAGAGAGGAAGAATCTTTGTTCTCCAGGGATGAGACTCCTGATAGGTTATACAGACTTAACCCGAATGACACATACATTAATAACAACTCTAAATGTACTCAATAACTTGTTGATATATATATATATGTGTGTGTGTGTGTGTGTGTGTGTGTGTGTGAATCTATGCATATTTATATACATGTGCACATATATGTGATAATAGCAATTATAAGAAAAGCCATCTGACTTTAAAAGAGAAACTTTATGAGAGGAGGTGGAGGGATAACAGGAAGGTGGAAATAGTGAAAATATAGTATGAAATATATATATATATATATATATATATATATATATATATATATATATCTCAAGATCATGTCAGATTATAATATTGTGTCTTTTAAATCTCCATGAGAAGTTGAGGAATTCAGAAACTTGAAATTCTCTCTAACAGGACTGATACTCATTCTGAAGAGCATTCTTTGTTTCCAATACAATTAAAGTAGAAGATCAAAAATTAGTAGATAAATGGAAGGATAATTACATTTCCAGATGAAGAATTATGTCTTAGAAGTAGTGAACAAGAAGATAAGGAACAAAACTTGAAAATACATCATTTTATGTTTACTGCAGTTATAGGCTGTTACATTAACAAAAAATCAATTATTGAAGCACTCGTTTCTTTTAAAATGATCAGTGTTTAAAACAAAACTAAATGTTATACTTTTAAAGTATAAAGTATTTGCTTGCATTAAGAGATAATAGTTATAACTATCCCTAAATATCCCTGAAGTAAATATCCCTAAAGGGGATGAATATATCCCTAAAGGATAAATATCCCTAAAGTATTCACAGTAAGGATAATAAAGATAGCAGCAGAAAGAAGTATCATGGTTTTACAAGAACAGACAACATGGTATAATATATACTTATTTTCTACATTTTAGAGAGATAAATTATGCCACAGATTTTAAATAGATTTCTCAAGAAAGGAGACCCTAACAACCAAACAAGCATTTCCATACATTATACTTCTGTCCAGAGTTTCGTTGACTTCTCAGAGTACATTGTATTTTTTTCAAGGCTTCTCTTAGAAAGTGATAGAAAAGATATTTTATGTTTTTATGTGCTTTTTCTTTTCTGAAAAAGAAGAATGCTGATTTTCTCTATAGATATAATGGTTTTGAGTGATCTTGCTAAAATTCTTTTAAAGCTCAAGAGAACAGACAATAGAAAAGAATAAAGCAAATGTAATCACAGATTAAAACACTTAAGTTTGAGAACTGTTAAAAACCAACATGTGCATTACCATTTTTTTCCAGTAATAATGGACTCAGATGATTAGAAGATTTTTGGAGCTGGGAGCTATCTGATTCATCAGTTCTTATTTCAGAAATTGAAATAGCTGAGCTAGTTTTGTATATTCATTACAAGATTTTAATTGTTTTCATGATATTTTACCATTGACCTGATGGTTTAATTCTCATTAAATAACTGAAGCTTAATACTCTTCAAAGAGTAAACTTGTGGACTTTTCCCAGATCCTTGATTCAACATTCTTCTCTCCATTACTATGTATTTTGTTTTAACAACCATGTACATACATATGTAGTATTTAAAATCATATATACATATACATGTGTATATATAAGCATGATTCATATATTTTTGCATTTTTGTCTCATCTTCTTAGCATAACAATCTCACGCTCATTTTGTTGCGTCTAGCAAGAATTCTTTCTTTTCTGGGGCTTGCCTGATTATAGTTGAATACTATGCATATGTCTCACTCTATCCATTTAGATTTAGAAACAAATGACCTTCACAACTTTAGTGTGGTAGATTTTAACTGTAAAGCACAAAATTATTTTCTTTGTATGATTGAAAAGTTACATCTATCTGTCTGTCTATCTATCTATCTATCTATCTATCTATCTATCTATCTATCTTCTATCTACCTATCTGTCATCCACCTTCTTATTGCTTATTGCTTGAGTGTGTGTGGCTGTGTGGGCTACAGCACACATGTGATGTCAGACTACACGTTACAGAAGTTGATTCTCTTTCTACTACACAGAATCCAGAGACTGAAATCAGGTCATCTGGAATTACAGGACATGTTCAGATGCATTAAACCTCCTGACTCTTCCTTTTAAATATTTATCTTTGATATTTCTATACTATGGGCATTGCTAACACACTATAGTAGTACATATATTAATGTAATGTTGCCTTACATTTCATTAGAGATTAGTGTTGGCAGAGTATATATTCCTATACTGGTCTAGCTTTTTATATATTTGCAAGGGTTATATTCAATGTCTTAGTGGATCGTATATGAAGCATTGATTTAACTCAGTGGGAAAATAATTGAACAATATTAAGAAAAAATAAAATGAATTGACTTCAGTCTGTTAGGATTATGTATTTGGGACAGCCTCAGAGGTGTTTTATAAATGTTAAGGTACATCTATGAAACATTTAAAGAAAAAAAAAGCTTTTATTAAGTGCATATTTAAGTCTTTTACCCATTGGGTTATCAAGAAATATGTGGATTTGCTACTGAATTATGAGCTTCTAATATATTTTGGTATTAGTCTTTATGCGATTTATGGTATATAGAAATTTTCTTAATTTTCTTGCAGAGTGTTTCAGTATTTGAGCTCATTTTTTCATATGCAAAATTTACAGTGACTTACTTCTGCTTGTCTAAGTTTGATTTTCTTGTTGTGATGTTGTCATATCCAAGAAATCATTGCTAAAGTAACAGCTAAACATTTCATTTAATTTAATTTCTTATCCACTTATATTATATCACTTCACTTGCAATGTGTTGTCTTCAATTTCTATGTAGTTGAATGGTCATTAACTTACCTATTGACTCTACATTATTTATATGAATAAAGCCGTCTTATCTAATAAATTATTATTCATGCTTAATTAACAGATTTCTAGTAGGCAGAACAATTTGAACCTCTGTAGAGCCGTTTATTCATGCATATACAATATTCTATAATTAGAATGTCCTCTGAAACTTAGAATTGATTCCCTAATCATTAATTGATTAAAAATGCGGTAAGTACCTCTTTACAGGACAACTGTGATTCTATTAAAAAATTTGCTGCCATTAATCTCTTTTTTTAAAATTCTTCAGTCTCTTTCTTTATAGTCCAGACTCTATTCCCCTCCCAGTCCACCCTCCAGCTGCTCCATATCCCACACCTCCTCCCACTTCCCCAGTCTCCAAGAGAATGACCCAGCCTACTGGCCCACTCCCGGTGCCTCAAGTGGGGCAAGGTGCATCCTCTGTAAGTTCAGACTGGGCAGTCCTCCGCTGCATGTGTGTCGGGTCACCCACATGAGCTGGTGTACACTGCCTGGTTGATGCCCAGTGTTCAAGAGATCCCGTGTGTGTGTGGGGGGGTGTCTAGGAAAGCTGAGACTGCTGGTCCTCCCATAGGATCGTCCCCCTCCCCAAGCTCCCTCACGCCCCTGCCCCAGTTCAACCACAGGGGTCACCAGCCTCTGTTCATTGGCTAGGTGCAAATATCTGCATCTGACTCCCTCAGTTGATTGCTGGGGCCCTCCAAGGACAGTCATGATTGGCCCCTGTTTGTAAGCACACCGTAGAACCAGCAATAGTGTCAGGCCTTGGGTCCTCTTCCTGAGCTGGAGCTCAATTTGGGCCTGACACTGGACCTCCTTTCTCTCAGGCTCTTCTCCATTTTTGTTCCTGCAGTTCTTTCAGACAGGAACAGTTCTGGGTCAGAGCTTTTGACTTTGGGATGATACCCCCCCACCCCTCCACTTGGTGCCCTGTCCATCCACTGGAGGATGGACTCTACAAGGTCCCTCTCCTCACCTCAGGGCACCCCGTCTTTTATGACCTATTAAAGTTCTATTTTTATGTCTATGAAAGATTTTTAAAAACTTGTGTTTATTACCTTTATTTATATGCTTATATGTGTCTGCATATGTGTATTTGCATGTGAATGCAGGAACCCTGAAAGGCTAAAAGACCTAGATTTATTTAACGTGGAAATATTGGTCCTTGTGAGCCCTCTGACATAAGCGCTGAGAATAGAATTCAGGTCCTCTAGAAGTGCAGCAAATATTTCTCAGTACTCATACTACCTTTTTTGATCTATTGCGTGAGAAGAAAATACTCCTTTTATATGTGAGTAAATAATGAAAGGGTGAAGAGCATTGGTTATTGAAATGCAAATCAGCAAGTGCAATGCAATCCCAGAGTCTAGAAGCTGAGTAAAATCCCTGTTTCATTTCTGCTATAATAAGTAATACGTCCACACAAGAACACACAGAGAAGAATTTAACCCATGCATGCTGTACATGGAGAACCCAAATCAGAAATATACTACAAATATACGTGAAATGTAGATTGTTCATTCATGTTATTTTCACCTAGATTAACAAAAAGAATTACACAAAAATGGAAAATGTGTAAAGGCTCTACAAATCTGTGTCTACCATGCAATATAATGATAAAATTCTACATCCACAGACTAATACCATTTGGACTTTAAATAAATTAAAATTTTCACTGTGAATTATTTTTCTTAACCTCAGTTCATTCTGTATTATTTTAAGTGATTTCTTTATGATGGTACCTATAAACATGAGTATTTAATTATCACTGTTCTAGATACCATTGTTGTGTGGGCATATTCACTCATTTTAGTATATTATTTGAATTTTTTTAAAAATTACAATTATAAAAATTGAGATTCCAAACATATGTACAAAATATGTATTTGGATACAGAAATTTAAATATTGTGATTTAAACATAAAGGTGTGTAATTAACTGGAATTTTTACATATGACAAAATATTTTTCAGATGCATTTTTTCAAAACTCATTAACTTGAACTTGAAGAATGTGCAAAATAATTTTGGTCACATAATGCAACATTTGCCATTGTTGTCTTTTTAATGCCAATATTTTTAGGACAAAGTATCATACTATGTCTTATTCTAACCAATTCTTGAGCATTAACAAACCTAACCTGATTATACTTACATGCTTACTGGGTACAATATGAAATGATTCTTTATTCCTTATAGATGCAGTTATCCCATGCCTACCTCCCTCAATATTTAAAATTCTTTCTTCAGTGAGTTCAACCTTCCCTATATCTCCATATAATATTTGTAGTCATATTTATCTCAAAGCTTCTCTGTAATATATATATATATATATATATATATATATATATATATATATATATATATATATAATTACTTAATATACATATTGCTTATCTGGGCATTTTTAATGTAGTGCACTTACCTTGAGATTTATTCAAGTGTTCTAATTATCAGTAATCTAAATTCCCATTACTGAGCAGTGACCTGTGACAAGAGCAAACCATGCTTTGTTTAACATTGTACCAGAGAAAGAGCATGAGTTATTTCCACACTGAGGCTTTAACAAATATCCTTGTCATCAACAATTGTGTACAGGTATTGGTGTGAACATAAGTTTCCATTTCTCTGAGATCAGTGCCCAGGAATGTAATTGCTGGGTCATTTGGAAGTGCTGGAAGGTTTAGAACTCTGTCATTTTTAAGTCCAAAGTAATGTCAATTTTAAGTCCAGAGCATGTTGCTCTTCAGGACTCAGGATTTCAGAACAAAGACAAATTATACCATGTCTAATCCTTTACCGAAGAAAACTACTCTTTTATAAAAATTACGTGTTGACATAAGTTCCTGCTCAGCTTGTGGCTTTCTTCCAAAATCTTTGTAGAGTTTCAGAGATGTCATTTTGATTTTGAGGCATCACATAAATAGATCTACACATAGCACCTCCAAATCCTGCACAAAATGCAAACAAACAACAACAAAACCAACAATACACATTTGCCTCTGCTACCACTACTACAATGTCGTGTTTCCTTTGGACATTTCCCACCAGTCCAGCACAATTAATTCTATGTAGCAGTGAAGATAATCTAGCCTTCTGCTGAACCAACTTCCAAAGAGATAATTGCTCGTGTTCTCTTAGCAGAAGAATGTTAACTAGATGAATCAGGTACAGAGCACACTTTCCCCAATGACAGAATGATCTCTGTTCAAAAAAAAAAAAACGAGAATTCATCTTCAAGAATCTCAGGGCTTAAAGACTAACCACATCATTCTTCTTAAGCCCTTAAGAAATTCTCCAGGCAAGTGTGACACAGTGACGGATGACCCGTTGTTGTTGGCTAATATTGGACAAGTCTGAGAGAAGATAGAAATGTTCAAGGGTCAAATGTTGCTAACATTCAAGCCTCCAAATGCTATAAAAACAACTGTGAAGATAAATGAGGATTTGCTTAGAGAGAGAGTGGTACTGCAACAAAAGATAAATGCCAATCACGGTTTTCTTCAGCTCACAGTATGTAACAATTTCTTAAGGTTTCCTAATACTGAACAGCATCTGCATAGGGGGCGACAATAAGTTAACATTATGGAACCATGAGAACATGCATATTTTAGTCATTAAAATCGTTCTAAATTTCAAGTTTTCTCTGTTTCATTGAATTTCCTATGGGAAATAGTTACTTGACATTTTTGTCATTTGTCGTGACCTTAATTGATATGAATATTTACTATATTAAATCACTTGATAATCATACCCCTTAATATGTAGTATTAAGAATATGTATAGTATAAGCACTAATGTGTATCATGTCCACATCCCTAAATTTATAATTAATACAATTATTCATTCTCAGTAGACATATACTTTTAAAATTTAAGGAAAATAGGATTATATGTATAATAATCTTGAAAATGTTCTCGACTACTATATTTACTGCTGGAAAATATAGTAAAACATGTTTATTGCTGTTTCTTTTCTTGACTTTTGCAATATAAGGTCTCTGATCTGAGGTAATGAGTATGGACTATAAAGTATAAAGAGGCTAAATTTACTTAACCCTGGAGGCCCCTTTATATCTTCTGACAGTAACAGCTCAGCCACAGAGAACGTCTCTGAGCCATGTGAACACTAGCTAGCATGCTTTAAAGACAGAAGTAACTTCAATAAATCTTCCTGATATCAAGAGTTTTCCTTACTGCTCAGTGAGACAAATGAATAGTGTCACTGCAACAGTTTCTGTCCATGCTTTCTACATATCTACAATAATATAAGATGTATGGTTTTCCACATACCTACAATAATATAATATATGCTTTCTGTGTGATTTTTTTTAAAACTCCTTTTAGGTGGCAGAGGCATTTATTGGAGGAAGGATATATATATTCAGTTTACCCTATATATATATTTGTATGCATATAGGTTAGTCCATCTATCAGATCTCAATACAGAATTTTCTCTGTTTTGTAGCACTAGAAATTCATAAATACTGAACATAACTATCTGTGGAGTGTTGTCCTACTCATGGGACATATGTATTACATCCTTTCTCACCTAGGCTCAAGGACCACTCTGGAAGTGAGGGAAAAGATTTTAAGAGGAAGTGGCAAGAGAGGACTTGGATGAAACATTGCTTTCTGAACAATACAGGGCAGTTGCCCTCTTAAACTTCTCTGGCTGTGTTTTGTGAGAGGGCCTTTCTGAAATGAAGCCTGTGAAAATTCCTGGAGGGTCTCACCTGAGTTACTGATAGGTGATTATTCCTGTGTGAAGAAGCAGAAGCTTCCCTTAATAAATAGTGTGGCCTCCAAAAGGTTGAATATGCTCTGATACTGAAATAAAGTTTAGCACTGAGTGGTATGTATTGTGTCATCATGTAAATATTCAAACATGAAATTAAAATACTTTTAGAGAAATTCATCTATCTAGTGTAAACAGGAAACTAAAAATAGAGTATTGAGTCACTCAAATAATTATATGGTAAATATACGAAGTGTTATAACTAAAAATATTCAATATATAAAAAATAATGAAATATAACTAAATAATAACTGTATAATAAATATATAAAGTAATATAGCTAAACTGGGGAGATAAAGTGAGGTAGGAAGATTGATAGATAGGTAATAGATACGATCATAAGTGATAAACTAATTGATACATAAATAGATACTAGATAGGGAAAGGAAGAATCCAGTGTTTACATTCACCATAAAATCAAAAAAGTTGACATAGTTTCAGAAAATATGGTTGTTCACAGCAGTAACACTTTAAACATGTTTAAAATATAATAGAAAAAATAAAACTGAGCAATTTTCAAGAAGAAAGGCAATACTCTAGAAAATTTACATAAATTAATATTTTAACCAAATTTATATACACTATCAATGTATCTTTTCAAATAAAGAATATTCAAATTAAGATATTTGGTTATAAAATACAAAAATATATATTTCTCTAGATATAAGTCATTTAAGATAAACATTACTGATATTTAAAAATATACAGGAAAAAATCTATAGTCCAAAATAATGAAACTTCTTTTAATGATTACCACAGAGATAAAAAAAAAAAGCAGGTCGGGTTGAAGATTCACATAAGCAATTCAAAATTCTCTTATGCTAATTAAAGTTTATTATTATTAAATATTATAGTAGCAACACAACACTGTTAATAATTTCTGTTGCAAACCAGCTCAAAATGAGAAATTTGAATTTAAGAATATCACTAATGTCTATATCAGAGTACATTAGTTACTTAGAAAAGTTCTCTAAAAAGTCAGACTTTTACAGGAAACATCTCATACTTTGACTAAATACAAACAAATATGCCTATAAATATAAATAGGTACTATATTCACGGACTGGAGATGGCAACGAAAAACATGCTTTCAAATTGGGGTTTACTGTCTTTTTTAAAACTGTAGAGTACCATTTTCAAATAATTTGACATTATGTGCATTAAAATTTTATTTCCGTATACTGACACTCTAATTTGAAATATATGTGAAGACTGAATATTCATTCTACAAGAGGGAATCAAATCTCATTGATAAAAATGTTCTGGAAGTAGTAATGATATCTAAATTATTCTAACAGCTAATATTTGTTTTTAATTATGTGGATGGGTAAAAGGCCAGAGGTGCCAGATCTCTCAGGATCTAGAGTTACTGTGGCTGTTAGCTGGCGGATATGGGTTCTTGGAGTTGATCTGAGTTCTCTACCAGGGTACAATGATGTCTTTTGACTGAAAGAATGACTGATATTGGCCACATTGTAAAAGAGTTGGTAGATGTCTAGGGATTCACTTAAAAATTATGAAGTAGAAAAACTGGAATCTAAGGTAGATGTAACCAGTTATACAGTTTCTCATTGGCTTGGAAAGCACCAAATAGGCAGATTAAAGATGAAGTCATACATTGGCTCTTTTATATTGACCTGAAAGGTATGATTTATGGTGCACGTTAGTGACATCTCAAGCATTAGAAATAGCTAAGTTCTGAGCTGATTGGTGACTGCTCTTTGACTATATATGTATTGGTATGCATAACTAAAGTCTAATATTTACAAGTGTATTTTGTGTTATTTACTTAATAAAAATTCATTGTAACAGTAGGTTTCCAGAATAACACAGATACTTAAATAATAACTGTAAGCAAAATTTTAATTTTGCTTTTTTGGAAATCTGCAGAATGTCTACAATGGGAAAAGGAACCTTAATTGATTCGTTCAGTCTGGCATTTGAATACAGAACGAGCTTCTTCTCTCTATTTAACCCTGAGATTGATACTTATTTTCTACGGCTTTTCATAATTTTGAATATTATTTTGTCTATCAAAATAATGTTCTATTATGAGAATATTCACTTCTATTCACTTATGAAATCTCTACATAATTTTAACTTGCATTTGGTCTGCATTACTATGGTTCCCAATACTAAGTCTCACACTAAGAAAATGAATTGATATTTTGCATATCAACTGTCTTCTAATGTTAAGAAGATGCATTGTAAATCCCCAGGAAAAATTATGACTAACAAATCTTTTCCAGATTCCTCATCTGAACCCAGTTTAAGAAAATATTGGTGGAGAGGGACAACCATTATATGCCACAGCCAAATTATATGTGTTAAACATGATTATATGTAATATACATGTACATGTGTGTCTCTCTCTACATATGTATACATACATAAACACATATACACATGTATATACCTATATATATGTATGTGTGTATATATGGTGCAGTCACCAGCCAGCTCAGAAATGATCTATTTCTAAAGCTTCAGATGTCACTAATATATATTAATTATATTAATTCAGATGTCAATGTATGACTATATATTATATATGTGCATTTGTATATATACATATATATGTATGTACATATATATTTAATTTATATATAGTAAATATATATATGGTTGGAGAAAGTTTATGAAACATGTTATTTCTTTTCAGTGTCACTGTGTCATCTCAAACTTAGATCGTTTGAATACATTGAGGGCCATGCAAATGTTTTTTGTTTTATTGCTTACGTCTGTTAATATGCATCATGTAAGAAGGCAGATGTAATCAAGTTTATACATGTGTTAATTTCCATTCAATATAAAAATAACTTGTTGAATAGAAGCATATGAAAATTTATGTGAAAGGCTAAATTTTCAACATGAGGAAATATTAAGAAGGAGTGTAAGGATTTTATTCCATTGTTTTGTAAATGACTTTTTAACCTTAATGAATAGAAGACCCTATCCCATCTGTCTCAGCACTTCCGGTTTTGAGAACTGGAATCTCCAGAAAGCACCCAGAAAGCAAAAAGAAATGAAATGTCTTAGAGTTCTACCAAAATAGCTTTGATTTTTTAGATTCAATGAAAAGGTCCCTACGCAATGCCCACATGATGCTCTGAAACCCACTGATGTGAAGCACTCTGGGGACAGCACAGTATAAAGCACAGTATAAAGAGGATATATACCTATTTAGTGGAATAGACTTTTGTTGCATTTCTATATCACATTTATTTCATGTGTTAAATGATTCTGTTAATAACACATAAAATTATTTGTTAAGACTGATCTGGAGAGATGCTAACAGCATGGCATTGTTCATTAACAACACCTATGACTGTGTGCTTTCTCAACAGTTCCCACAGCTCAAGGTGTGTTGTATATGTTTTGTATCAATTAACTTACAACAAGCACAAAAAATGTACTTTTTATTTTAGAAATGGAAAATTTTTCAAAGATCCCCCACACTCAAGTAATAGAGCATTGATCTCACTCATTGAAAGGGTCTTTGCCTCACTAGAGTCTCCTACCACCACAGAAGGTCC
This sequence comes from Grammomys surdaster, assembly GCF_004785775.1. Taxonomy (NCBI): domain Eukaryota; kingdom Metazoa; phylum Chordata; class Mammalia; order Rodentia; family Muridae; genus Grammomys; species Grammomys surdaster. Next base: position 17,054,508 of record NW_021604622.1, read on the forward strand.
TGAAGCCTTGAGTGTTGATGTTTAAACTTGGCCACTACAATGCCACAGTCCTGTTCTTAGCTAAGGCATGCTATTTTTATAAAATAATAAACACTGATGGATTTCTTAGTTGACATTTTCATTCTTACACAGAACTTCTTTTTTTAAATTTTATTTTATTTTAATTTTTTTCTCTTAGAAAGGATGTCTTTGGCAGTTTAGCCACCTTTTAGAAGGAAATCATGACCTATGCTAAATCTGATTTACTTTATACAAATTAGCATCCTAACACTAAACTGATTGTTGTATGCTTTTAATGCAGTAAGTGTTCATAAACCACTGTCCAATCCCATGGTTTCAATATACATTTTGCTTGTGAAGTAGAAGAGGGTGGAGAACTACACACATTTCCATATCATGGGATGTCTTATGTTGTAGATCTGCATCAGGATTTAGATATTTTTACACGGAAATACATTCTCTTAGCCAGACAGTCATGATTCTGAAATATCCTTTGGTCATATTATTGAGTTAGAGAATAAAAAATGACATGGACAGGATGAATTCATACCCTTGCAGTGATAATTTGTCATTTTATTTTACCTTCTATTTTATCTCAAACTTGTCTAAATAGCACAACAAATCTATTATGTCTTGAAACTCTTAAATATTAACTATCATTAGCTAATATATTATAATGTCGGATATCTGTACTCTGTATCGATAATAACTTCCTTTTCAGCGATTTTTAAAAAAATGTCTGTGATAGATATTTTGATCATTTGGATTTGGTTTGGTGAAATCCTTAGAGAAGGGGGATGGGGGACATTGAATTTTTAAGCACGTAAAAATATGGAATGTTAAAAGTTATTAGAAATTATTGTCTTTTTAAACATGGCAATAAAGTAATGTAAGAACATAGAAGGGAGTTAGGAAAATGGATCAGTGGATAAAGTGTATGCCATGTAAACCTGAGAACCAAGGTTCCAAGCTCTACCACAGAACAGGAGGCCAATACACTCAGCCAGAGTGAGTGGACATGGAAAGCATACCAGGAACTTGTTGGTCAGTCAACCTAGCCAAAATGTCAATCCTTAGGGTCAGAGAAACATTTTGTAACAAACATGGCAGAAAGTGATGGATAAAGATATCCGGTGTCAAACTGTGTCCTATATACACAGTGAAACAGGTGGCTGTACACAGAAAGTCATGCAATACACCATACACTGAGACATATTCTACACAGACATACTTACACCACACACATGAATAAACCCAAACAAATTAACTGTACAAGTGAGATGCCTGACCGGTTAAAAATCCCTTGTTGCCAAGCATAATGACCCAAGTTTTACACTAGAGCTCACATGGTGGAAAGAGAGAACACACTCCCATAAGTTGTCATGTGACCTCTATGCATGAGCACCACTCCCGTTATACACAATAAAATTTAAAAAAAAATTAAAAAGAACATGAAAGGCTATTCAAACAAATACTACTTTTAAGAGAATTTTATTTATTATTTATGCATTTGACATTTTTCTACATTTATGTATATATATTGCATGGATGTGTGTTGCCCATGAGGTGTGAAACAGGCACCAAGTCCCCTGTGATTAGAGTTTCAGCAATTGTGACCTATGATGTGGTGCTGGGGAAGGGAGTCCCCTCTTCTACAAGAGAGACAAGTTTTCTTTTTAAATCTAAGCCAACTTTAATAGTTTACCTCTGTGTGTTGAATATAATCATATTGTTTTATATCAAATCGGCAGAATATTTATCTTATTGCAAAGCTAAAATTGCGTTCTCATTCATCAATAACTTTCTATTACTTTCTCTAACTAACTACTAAACCTGAACATTTTCCTTCTTGGGTATCAAAAATGGTACCCAAGGTGCTGTAGATGGATCTTACTAACCTCAATATCTCAGAAGATTAGAAAAACACAACTAGTCTTTTGGTACCTGTTTTATTATAATTAATACAATGTGTTTATATTTGTTCCTTGTTTTCTTAATCACTGCTACTCTTTTTGCCTCATGCTTTGAGTTAGAAATGTCCCTAATAGGTTTAGGTAACAAGCACTTGATAGTGGTGTTTGGAGAGCTATGGACTTTGAAGGCATGAGACTTGTTGGGTGAAATCTGTTTTGGGGGGATTGATGTTTGGGAATCTTGACTGACTTTCAGTTTGTTCTCTCTGCTTCTTGTTTCTGAGTCTAGATAGCTCTCTGGAGCTCTAGCTGGCTTCTACCATGCCCTACACTGGCCTCAGCATTATTGACTGTTTTCTCTAGAACCGTAAGACAGTCTATTTTTTTCTTCTCTAAGCTCCTTTTGGTTATATTGGCTCATTATAGATTATAGCACAAAAGAAGAAAGAGAAGGAGAAGGAGGAGGAGGAGGAGGAAGAGGAGGAGGAGGAGGAGGAGGAGGAGGAGGAGGAGAGGAGAAAGAATAATAATTTAAAGAACCCCTAAATACTTTTGTTTTTGAATCATATATTCTTTCAAAACTCTATAAATGATACTTATTATAGATTTTTCAATTTTGATCTTTTTCATTTTAAATTTTATGTACTCAGAGTAATAAGGCAAATTATCATTGTTCCTTTTAGATGATTATTTTAAATATGTAACTATTTTATATAATGTTTATTAGCATCAAACTAAATGATAGATTTCAAGTTGAAATGAGAACTTACCTCCAGGAGGAAATTCTGCTTTGTTAGGCAGTGTTTCTTGACTTTTTCAAATGTCTTATTTTATTCAGTATTGTTTAGCTCCTCTTCAATTTTTTTCATCCCTTTGAATTAACAGGGCTTAAGTGACCTAAGAAGTTCACCTGTCAGAATTGTCAAAACATGAGGGAGAATAATTCTGTTAACATTCTTTTACAACAGGGGATGATCTCAAGCCAACAACCTTGACTAAAAATTTATTTTCAGATTTGTAGCAGAATATAGGTTCCAAGAGTAGCAGTAATTTTAGTTTCCCATTGACTGTCAGATGAAAATATATAGGAAAAGATGTGCTATTTGCAGAATTCTCCATAAAAGGTTTAAAGATTATACATTTCGATATATTCAGCTGACAACCCATGCTTTACCACACATAAAATGAAGCATACCTTGAAAAGAAATAAACACTTTATGGTCCATAAAACACATGAAGCAAATTTGGTTCCTTAAGTCATGTTTCGAAAAGTCAAATGAAATTTAAACAAAGATGCCATGAATAGTAGCTGATTATTGTATAGTATAATAACGTGGCGTAGCATGAAGCAATGGCATTAGTTTAATATTTATAAAAATAAACATTTCAGAAAAACCATGTATATTCTTATGAACTCATAAATTGAGATATATTTTTGCATGTATGATATAGCTCAACTAGAAAATATATTTGACACTAAGAACAGAACATTAAACCTTCTATTTTTTCTGGTCTCCAGTTGATATGTAATTTTAAACCATAGTTAATGTGAAAAAATTTTTATAGTTAAGATATGGTACTGAATACACAGAATGTCATCTTTTAACCATTGAGAATTCTGAATGACTCAAAAATGACCAAATCCAAATCTGTACTACATAATAAATAGAATTGTCTTGTCTACACCAACTCAGAATTTTTTTCTCATTACAATTATTAGATTTATATGCTTTTGAAAAATGAAACAACTTTGAAAACTCAGTAGTAGATAAGAAAAAATACAATTCCTTTTCTTCTTCAACCTTTGAAATGAAACAAACCTGTAATTATAGTGAAACTACAAATGCTGTCATAGAAATGAAATCCTGTAGGATATCATCAATTGGGATTTATATGTCTGTGATTTAGTTTTAAGGTATCAATTTCTTATTTTCTGTGTTTTAAAGGTGCCTCTGATTTCATGGTAACAGGAAGCAGACCTTTCAGACATTGCCATCAATCTTATTTTTATGCCTCGAGACCACCAATTTAATATAAGAGTCCAAATGTCATAATACAATGATAAAATCATGCAAATTATTTTAAATAAGTTTCTTTCAATAATATTGAATAATGTTACAAGTTTTTTTGTAAGGGGAGTGTTGATATAGAAATTTATCTTATTCTATCTGTAGTTCAGTAAGCAGAGATAGTCTTTGACAGTTTACTTCTCACATTAATGTTTAGATGGTCTTGAAAACTCAAAACATATTTCTACATATTTCTATTAAAGAGTTAAAGACATAAAATATTAATATTTCTATCAGTGCAAAAGGATTCCTGGTACACATATAATTGAACCTTTATAGCCACAATAAATCCACAGCAATTAAAAATAAAATAATAGAATATCCCTATATTCAGAGTATTTTGTCAGAGAAATCACGAGGCGGAGTTTCAAAAAGAACCAAAATTAACAGAAAACATTAGGAAGATTATGCTTTTGCATGTGAAATGCTTGCCTTAATGGTGAAGAAATTGGTATTGTAAGACCTATGCAGTGTGATGTGCAGCAACAAGGGTTGGTCATGCAAAAGTAATGAAAGGGAATAACACCTGAAAACCATCTAAAGGACTGTATGTTTCTAGATCACTTACCTCTGCTTGCCAGGGTGCAATCTACTATGACTTTAATACAGGAGAGCATAAGCATGCATGTAATGTTGCATTCATCAGAGAAGGTGACAGCAGAGGAATTAAAAAGATTTAGAGAACATGGGCAGATGCAGATTACACTTGAGTAAGACTGTTGGATCGAAACCAAACTAGCATAATCGGAGTATCAGATGTCATCTTTTATATGTATTAGATCCCTTTGTATTTGGCTTGACCTTTATTTTTTTAAAAAAAAAAGTTTATACCTTGTGCATTGACCTTTAATCAATGCTAGCCAGATAAGACATAAAATGATACGGTGTTTCTCTAGATATCTAGATAAACTTCACCTGATGTGAAAATAAAGTATTAAGGGGACATGCTGTCTTCCCCTTCAGAATATTTTTCGAGAGAATGCCTCTTCTGACTTCTCCTTTCATACACAGCCTTTTTCAATATCACTGTCTATTTTATGGCACCATTTAATAAACTCTTTCCCCTCTCCTTCTGCCAGAGTTAACACTTCCCTAGAGAGATGGAAGTAATTAAGTGTGTGAATTCAAAGGGGCTCCCTGCAGGGCTATAGGCATCATGCTAAGCAAGAGTAAATAGAAATTGTTTGAGATGTCAACAATTAGAGCAAAGAGAGTCAATAGGAGCTCAGAGTAAGATTAGCAATAGATAAGTCACTAACCCCCCTGGATATACTTTTTGAGAATAAATGGCATCTTTATCAACAGCAAGTGTTTTGCAGTTCCCTGTGAGCGTGGAAATGTTTCCAACATATTCTTCAATCTAATTTTAGATATTTTGGGTTTTGCATTAAAATCCCTTCATGTTTTGAACAGATATAATTAAATGCTATTTAATGTGCCCTTCAAAATGAGGCACTTCAGTAATTTACTGTAGCTCATTGCGCAGTGCTAAGTCCAGGACAGTGATTGCACCAAATTGATCTCTTGACATTATTCCTTGCACTTCATTTTCAGAGTAGTTGGTCTTGTACACATGCATATCAACCAAAAATATTGCAAATCAGAGGAGCTCTTCAAAAGCTGTCAGATAAATCCATCCTTCTTTAATGCTTAATTCGCTTGAAATTTGAATCCTATAGATTTGATGGTAATCTAAATGAGTATAATTACTCTTCATTTTAAGGCTTCTAAAAATGCTTCTTCTTGTTTTAAATTACCCAATTCGCATTCACCTCAGTGTGCGTGGATTGTATTTGTTGTTCAGAAGCCTAATTTAAAGAAAATCTAATTTAATATACTTCAGTGACGAACACAGCCAAGATTCCAAGGTGAAACTTCAGAGTTATTTCATTTCTTGTTCTCACCTAATTGTGTCTAATCATGTAGCTATGGATACACTTGGAGGATCAAAGAGAAAGGGAGAGAGGAAAGAGAGAGAAGAGAAAGGGTGAGAGGGAGAGAGGGGGAAAATAAAATAAGGATTTGTATGGTCATATTTGCACAAGAGGATGGATTCTAGCTCATGCTACATTTTAAAAACATATTTTTTTCTATCCCACATATATGAACCGACTCTTAGTCATTTAATGCTTCTCGAAAGCAATCAATGAGCACTTAGAATAATATGAATTGTAATCTCTTCCAGATCCAGTTGAGAAATATATCTATTTGAACAAAAACAATTTGCACCCAGTTTTAGAAGATATCAAACCATCTGTGAGATAAACATAGGCAGGGCATGAAATGAAGCACTGAAAAGAGAACTTGGTGAAAAGAATTTAAAATCGAGAGACTCGACTCCAGAAGATCTATCTCTGTCTTGAAAATCTAACAAATCAAATATCCGGATTGAATACCTTTAAATCCTTTGCCTTTCTTTTTATCGAGGCTCAGTGTTTCAGTATTTCTGCATTTCCCTAATGGTACCTCTGTTTGCTATCATGGAAACATTCTTCATGGCACTTCTGTGGCTGTTTTGTAGATGTTCTTTGCATTAGGCTCATAGTAAACCAATTATCATATTTATGTTTACTTTGTCTCCATCATGATAATTAGGAAGTCATTACAGGAAATTTATCCGGCATTATGTGTGATGTCGGAAGCAAAAGTTAAACATAGTTTTAAATATTTGTCCCATTTTCCAGCCGTTTTCACCTTTCCTTACAAGTAGAATAGTTCTAAGGTCAGCCTATCTTCAAAGGGTCAACTCTGTCTTTGCGAGCAGTCAACGGATACTTTTTAGACTGTTCTCCTCTTTCCTATTCTCTTAAAATGTAACACAAGTTTTCTACCCACTTCCACTGGAAGTATTATTATCACCCTTTGAAACTTCCTTTTTCACAACATCATACTTTTTGCTAGCCAATCTTTCTTAGATTAAATCAATAGCTATTTTGATCAAATTTATTTTAATTAAAAGAAATAGGGTAGAATACCATTTCTCTACCAGTGTTCTCTTGCTGTAAAAGAGACATTGTGACCACAGCCACTCCCCAAGCATTTAATTTAGGTTTGTGTGGGACTGTAGAATCCTGGGTGTTCGGCCACGCCCCCAGAACCCAGAGACCTGACTCGATGTCCCCTTACTAGATCAAGTAAGACACGAGATTAACAGGTCTCTGCCTCAAGAAAAGCCCCGCCTAATTCCTATATAAGCAAACCCCCTCTGACAGTTTTTGGGAAAGCTCGTCACTCAGACACATCGCCATGTCAATAAATCTGGATGTCAACTAATCTCACGGTCTCTTGAAATCCTGGACTCATTGTGTAAGTCAAGACTCTGGCGCTTGCCCCTGTCTGTGCGTGGCGGGGGAGGGAGAGAAGTCTTTTGCCTGCCCCAGAGCTCTTTGCACTCTATGGAGCCGCAGGTCCCGAGATGGCCTCGGAGCCGGCACCCAGGACATCCCCGCTGCTCGCCATAGGAGCTTAGATTTTAGCATCTAGATCCACAGACAGCAGCAAGAGAGAGACTTGGAACCAAGATGGAGTTTTGAAACTTCAAAGCCCACACTTAGTGACACACTTTCTCCAACAAGAGCATAGTGCCATTGCCTGATGACTAAGCATTCAAATCTATGTGCCTATGAAGCTCCACTCTCATTTAAACCACCACACCATCCATTAGATCTAAAGGGAAATTTAATGCTATGTTCACATATATATTTCATTAGTTGTTCAAGAAGAAAAATACAAATAATGTGTGTTTTAACATATAAACAGTGGGAGAACTTGAATAACATTAAAAGCACACTCTATTTTTTGTTTTGTTTGGTTTTGAATTTGCTGTTTGACCTTTGGATGTCAATTGTTTAAAAGCTTAGAAAATGTGCTACTCCTGAGTGTATGAAAACAAAATATCCAAAATTTCAATTCTTATTTTGTGTGACAAGATACAATCTTCTTTTAAGTAAAAGACAACATTAAACTAGAATTAAATCTACTAAATAAGCTATTATTTATTTTAGTACCTTGATTGTATAACTTACAAATAAGGTGATTGTGGTTAGCATGCATAATATTTTTATCAGCTCTGACTTTTTTTCATGGACATAATAAACTCTTCTATCCCTTTATATAATTGTATCACTTAGAGGACAGTATGGAAATAAATTGTCCAGCATATTGTAAGAGATGTAGCAGGAAGGTACTACAAGGCATATGTATTAGGTTTCTCTTACCCGTTTAAGCAGAAACTAATGTCATGTTTTTCTTTACCATTTTCATTAGTCCAAACATAAGTACCTCATACATAGTCAGCTCTGGAAAAGCAATTTAAAAATATGCAGTCCTTTAATGGCTGCACTGTGTTCCTGTATATGCACTTATGAAACATTCAGGTACTTCTGCTTTAATTCACGCTGTTCATTTTAATAAACACTGTTAAACTCTTGCTCAGTTTGTTCTTTAGCATCTATTTCCAGATGAGAATTGCTAAGATAAAACATATATCCACCTAATATCTTGAATCATACCCCAGTGTAATACTATCACTTGGAAAACTCTTCCAGGCTGTGAGGGAGAAAAATATGTTGGTAAAGCACTTGCTATGCAAGAATTAGGACCAATATTTAATTACCAGAATCCACTTTTATGTGCGTTTTGATGATTAAATATTGGTCCTTCTCAAACAAGTTGTCAGGAAATGACTGATGCCTAACGATGTCCTCTGACTTCTACATATATTACGGTGTATTATGGTGTCTGTCAACTCATACATACACTCACATGCACATTGTATATGTTCAAATCACACAAGACAAGACAGGGAACAAATAAAATCAAATCCATATTGTTTTCATACTAGAGATGAAAGTCCACAAGTTCCTCCATTTCTTAAAATGTACTGTAGCATTCTTTATGCATCAAAATTATTGACTAAAACAGCATCCTATCAGAATGGGAGCCCATATAATTCATGGTAGTGTCATATCCATGTATAGTTTAACACACTACTGAGATAATCTTCCATATCTCAGAAGTTTAACATTCATAACTTATATACTATTTACTCAAGTCTCTTACAGCACAGCTACTATCTCCTATGTGCCTTTTCATAACTCTTACAGCATTTTCAAAGAGCTCAGGGTTACTTTTTATTTCCCTCTGCTGTCTTGCAGATGGGTAGAACAAATAGAGTTGAATTCACAAGATAAGATTTTAACTGTAATGACTAGAAGTTATTTGAACATTTCCACCTAGACTTTGGTGTTCCGGTTTTCCAAAATTAGTGACATTGTCTCCTTTTACGCAGGGAAGTTTTCTGATAATTCTACTGAGCAATGAACTGATTCCTACCACACTTTGCTCTTCCATACATCAAATGACAGTTTCAACATCATCATTCACTTAAAATATAACTACATTCCTGTAAAAGAGAATATGTTTATATGTGAAACATCCAAGATTTCTGACTACAGTCTCATAAATAAAGATAAATGAAAAAAATGAAAAGAAGAAGATGAAGAAGAAGAAGAAGAAGAAGAAGAAGAAGAAGAAGAAGAAGAAGAAGAAGAAGCAGCAGCCGCCAGGCAACGGTGACGTCTACCTTTAATCCCAGCACTTGGGAGGAAAAGACAGGTGGATTTCTGAGTTCAAGGCCAGCTTGGTCTACAGAGTGAGGTCCAGGACAGCCAGGGCTACACAGAGAAACCCTGTCTCGAAAAACCAAAAAAAAAAAAAACAAAAAAAAAACAAAAAAACAAGATTTAAAAGGTAATCCCACTGAAACATTTACACATACAAAGTCAAGAATGAGAAGAATGAGGTAGGCACAGGGTAAATATCTCTCTATATAACATTGGGAGGAAATACCAAGTTGCCAGTTCGAGCCAGTATTTAGCACTCCAGAACATGTAAGATTTATATGGCACAATGGGAAGAAATTCATATTTTCTATATGTATAAAACATAAAGAATGTTATAAGTGATGCCTTCATTACCCGCTTCCTACGTAGCTAGCTCTTCAGTTGAAAATAATGATTTAACTGATTGATGATTTAGATCCTTGGAGCAGAGATTTTTTTAGAATAGGTGGTGCCTTTCAAAGCCTAGCTGTTCATGACTCAAAGACTGAGGGTAATATACACAAAGTTGTTGTCTCTAAAGATCACCTATAGTCATTTGCTTTAAGTTCCTTGTGTCACACCAGTGGATATACAAGCCGTGGTCATTTGTGAATATGCAAAGGCCATTCAAACTTTATAAGAAGAGTAAGAAATTAATGAAATTTGAGAGGAACTCCAGATAGGAAGAAGGACTTCCAAGAGAGGGGAAAGTATTGGAAATTCCTTGTCTAGGGATTTTATAAGGCTATGGTAAAAATGGGAAAGAGACTGGTATAATTTTTATAGGAATAGTTAGTTACTTGAGTATCAAGTCCTGATCCAAGACAGGACATATATTCTTTATGTTTTTTCTATATTCCAATCAAGGAGTGAACAGTGCACTACTCATATATTGCCCACCCATTTACAGATTACTGAAGCTTCTTCTGTCCAGCTCTGCTATGCATATGCTAGCTATTGACCTTGCCTGTCAGATGCCTGTTATCTACTTGATCATCACTATTACTCTTCTATCTTGTAGGTATCATTAGTGTTGTTAATGATAATGGACTCTCTTTGTTTCCACAACTACCAAGAAGCTGCATTTGTCCTTAGTTAACAACTTTTCTATAGGATGTTATGGCATCTCTTTCCTGAAATAGATAAAAGAGTATTCTTATTAGAAGCCATCTTCACAGTCTGGTCTGGAAAAAAATATCCCCATTAGAAGCAAGGAAATATAAAATGACAATCTTGCCTTATATATGTTCCTTTAAGGCAGTGATTCTCAAACTTCTATATGCTGAGACCCATTAATAGAGTTCCTCATATTGTGGTCACCTCAATGACAAAATTATTATGGTGATAATTTGTAACTGTAATTTTGATGCTTTTATATATCATAATGGAAGTGCCTCACATACAGGATATATGATATATGACTCCCAAGTTGAAAACCACTGTTTTAAGGCTTCCAAGAGGTGGAGTAGTTGGCCTGATGTTCTGCTATCCCAGAAGCCTATGTTTCTCTTATTTGGTCATTTAGATTATTGTAACTTCTACTAAAAGCCTCTTATTCATCTCCTTCTGTGTACATGACTTTGCTATATTAACTTTTAATCTTCCCTTTGACTCTAGTTTAATTTTCATTACAAGGTGTCTGAGAACCTTGCATTTATTTATCGTGGGCTCTTTCTCACCAAAACCTTCTGAAAGCCAGCTCCTGCTTCATCTATATATCCAAGCATTATAAAGCAAAAGTTGACTAAAGTCACACAAATTTCCACACATTGTTAGTTTGAAGCCCTTGTTTCTTTGCTTAGAATATTTCTTCAAAAATAAATTGGATTCTTTTTTAATTTGTTGTTTAAATTTGAAATTTTAATTTAATTAAAATATTTCCCTTTCTTGTTCTCCCTACAAACTCTTCCATACACCCCCCTGCTCTTCTCCCAATTCATGAACTCTCTTTTTATAATTGTATGTAATAAGTATTCCTAAATATACCCTGCTGCATCTGCATATTGTTAGTTGTAAGTATTTTTTCAGGGCTAATAATCTGTACTGGACAACCAATTGATATACACTTCCGCTCTGAGGGTCACTTCCCCTACCCTAAGATTTACTCAGTTATCTGTAGTCTTCTGGGTAGGGTTGAGACCTTATAAACTTTACTCATCCAGTTTATCATGGCCACTTGTTTCATTCTTGTTCAGTTTACTTTTGGGCAGGCATTAGTATGAGGTATTATAGGGATAGCTTCTCACCAGGAGACAAGTTTTACAGCAAACTCCTTGATCTGCGTCCTCTTGCCATCTTTCTGTCCCCTCTTCTGCAAAGTCCCCTCAGCCTTAGGTACAGGAATACTTTGTAGATGTATACCCTAGGACGGGGCTCCAAAACTCTGAAGATTGATGGTGGCTTCTGTTGTGACCTTCAACAGTTGCATGTAGGAATTATCCGAATGAGTTTGTAAAGACTCCATTTATCACAAAGACAGATCCTGAAGGATTCTGTGAGAAGTCTGTTTATGGTGTTGGATAATGGGGGTGATGATAAAGGTCTATGTTCTACCGGTAGATAGAGGTAGGACAGATCCAGGCAATAGCCGATAAATTTCCACTTATTTTTTATAGTTCAATATGGCAATAATGACACCTAGTCCTCTCACAGAGGCTAGGTCTACTCCTGTTTGTGTTCTTATATGTTTTCTTTATGTCCATTTTTTTAATCTGACAAATATGGGCTGTTTAGGTATTCTGGATCAATAGATCATAGATAGATAGATAGATAGATAGATAGATAGATAGATAGATAGATAGATAGATA